>NC_084552.2:20042500-20342500 GCF_033978685.3 Nerophis lumbriciformis | reverse complement strand
CAACAAATCACAATGTTATTAAAAAAAAAAAACCCTCACAACATAGCTCAGAAAAAGCTACTGCAAATGTAGGCATTTTAGGCCACAACAAATACAAATATATGCAGCAAAACCCTAGAGCAGGGGTTGGCAACCCAAAAAGAGCCATTTTGGACCAAAAATACAAAAAACAAATCTGTCTGGAGCCGCAAAAAATTAAAAGCCGTATATAAGTCTTATATTGAAGGCAACACATGATGTAGGTGTCTATATTAGCTGTAATAGCTTACTATCAAAATGACTATGTGTCGCAGGCTGAAGCAAATCTTCGTTGACAGAAATGTTGAAATGTAATATTTATTCTACACATTCTTACAACATTAGAAACCATTAGTAAATCAGAGGCTACTCAGAAGATGAGATAACTCCTGGAAATTACTGCCTTTTAATGACCAAAGGTATAGATGTGGTCTGGAAGAACAACATGGCACACAAACAACTGAAATGCAGCCAATATTAAATTCAGATTATATGTCATGAGACATGCAGAACTAAATTATATACAAAGAGGATAAAAATAAAGGAAATTAAATGAGCTCAAATATACTTACAAATTAGGCATAATGATGCAATATGTACATACAGCTAGCCTAAATAGCCTCATTAGCAATCCAACAAGTCAATAATATTAACAAAGCGCACTTTTGTGCATTCACGCACAATATGAAACTTTTGGTGGACAAAATGAGAAAAAGAAAGAGTGGAAGATTTTACATGTAAACAAACTGTTGCATCACAGTCCACACTATGTAGGACAGTAGGACAAAACGATGTTCACCAAATACTCATATTAAACATATTAAACAGTGGGCTTTCTAACAATTGGGAAGGTTTTTGTCATGGTTGTCCTCAAACAAAAACCATACTAAAACCAAAAAAATATTGTCTCCCCTTTTTTTTCCATTTTCAATCTTTTTTAAATATGCTCCAGGGAGCCACCAGGGTGGCGCTAAAGAGCCGTGGGTTGCTGACCCCCGCCCTACAGGGACTGTTTAATTATATATTATTTGAATTATTTACTACAAATAATGTATCTTTGTTCATCTATCAATGCCACGCAGCAACATATAGTGATAGAACAAAGAAATGCTCTTGCACTAGATTACAGAAGGTACATAATTAACTCCTGTATGCGCCTGTTGCCATTTATACAACCCAATACATCACTTTTTGTGACGGGTGTGGGATTTCTGCCCTGAATAGTTGGCATCAAGTTTGCATGTGGAAGTGTGTGATCTGTGGTGTGATCGCATGTTGTTCTTTCCATCCACCAGCAGCACCTCCTGACACCAAAAAGTCACTTGAATTTAAACCAGCACAAAACAAAGAAAACTTCAGCCGCCATCTTACACCAACTCCAACAAAATCCTTCAGTCCTTGGCTCAGGGCTGAGGAGGTCTATCCCCCACTGTTTTTCAGAAAGCTGCCGGGCAGCCGCAGCGTCTACGCCCAGATGCACAATGAGAAGGAGCAGGAGATGACCAGCCCTGTCAACCACAGCGAGGACACGCAGCACATCATCCAGGGCGAGGAGTTCATCGACGACGACTTGGACTCGCAGACTCTAGGTAACGCCAGAGGTAGCTCCGCCTTCCGCTCCCTTATACGGACTACCACTAACCACTGCTACTAAACACCTGCCACTAAAGGTACTGGAAGACTTTGGTATGACTCATAATAAAATTTTTTGCATGAATAAATTAGCCTGCAGTTTTTTTTTTATGATTTAAATCCAAACATTTCCAATCAGATATGCAAATACGCCTGTTTTCCTTTACTATATCGCCCTGTCTTGTTGCTAGGCAACCATTCAGGTGTGGTCCTGAGCGTCAACTCCAGAGAACTCCACAGCTACCTGAGCAGCTGATTGCTGCCATGGCAACGTCCGACCAGCACTTCCTTCTCCTTTTCCTCCGGGATACTCTACTTTTCCAAACGTGGTGGAGGGACTGTATCCACGGGCTCCTTCTTCCAAGGGATGGCAGCCATGTTGCTTTTTAACCACGTCTCGTAACAACACCGGTATGATGCTGAGCAAACTTTGTGAGTTCTTGGGTTGGGGTGTCCAAACTTTGTCTTCAGGGGGCCAGAAAAGGTACGCCAGGCAATATATACCACAGTTATCTGGACCAAACAATAGCTTTGCTATACATGACAGAGCAAATAGTTACAGTAAATTATATTTGACATCATGTTCACAAGTAGGGATGTCCGATAATATCGGCCTGCCGATATTATCGGCCGATAAATGCGTTAAAATGTAATATCGGAAATTATCGGTATTGTTTTTTTTATTATCGGTATCGTTTTTTTTTTGTTTTTTTTTAATTAAATCAACATAAAAAACACAACATACCCTCACAATTAGTGCACCAACCCAAAAAACCTCCCTCCCCCATTTACACTCATTCACGCAAAAGTGTTGTTTCTTTCTGTTATTAATATTCTGGTTCCTACATTATATATCAATATATATCAATACAGTCTGCAAGGGATACAGTCCGTAAGCACACATGATTGAGCGAGCTGCTGTTCCACTAATAGTACTAACCTTTAACAGTTAATTTTACTCATTTTCATTAATTACTAGTTTCTATGTAACTGTTTTTATATTGTTTTACTTTCTTTTTTTATTCAAGAAAATGTTTTTAATTTATTTATCTTATTTTATACATTTTTTAAAAACAGTACCTTATCTTCACCATACCTGGTTGTCCAAATTAGGCATAATAATGTGTTAATTCCACGACTGCATATATAGGTTGATATCGGTATCGGTAATTAAAGAGTTGGACAATATCGGATTTCGGCAAAAAGCCATTATCGGACATCCCTATTCACAAGGGTTACGTTCTAAGAATGGGTTAGGGTTGGATGGCGAAAAATACCCATAGAAGGCCCCAAAATGCATATATTTGATACTGTAAGGCAGGGGTGCTCATTACGTCGATCGCGAGCTACCGGTCGATCTCGGAGGATGTGTCAGTCGATCACCAGCCAGGCATTAAAAAAATAATCTTAAAAATGAGCGATCATAAATCTTCACTATGACGTCACTTTCGTCACTTGATTGACATTCACGGCACCCGAGGGTCTTCTGAAATGACGCTGGCTGCTGCCAGGTCATTAAAATTACTGACTGGAAGGCGAGAAACACTTTATTTCAACAGACTCTGGCGCCGTACCTGTCGTCAAAACTCCAAAGACCAACTGCACAGTTGCACAGTTGCGCTAACAAAATAAGAGTCTCAGAAAGCTTGCGTGCACAAGCTAGCAAGCTACGGTGTTTGCCAACAATGTATTTCTTGTAAAGTGTATACAAAGGAGTACGGAAGCTGGACAAATAAGATGCCAAAAACCAACCACTTTCATGTGGTATTGGACAGAAAGGAGGACTTTTTTTCTCCTCCATTCGAAAATGCAGACGTTATCAGCACCACTGTCTGATTCCAATCAATGCAAAAGTCATCAGAATCAGGTCATACACCAACTTATATTCTTGTCTTCATGAAAGAAAGGAATCTATATGTGTTAAACATGCTTGTATTATCTTTAAACACCTTTAACTTCTTAACAATATTAACTATATGTGTTAAACATGCTTGCATTATCTTTAAACACCTTTAACTTATTAACAATATTAACTATATGTGTTAAACATACTTGTATTATCATTAAATACCTTTAATTTATTAACAATATTAACTATATGTATTAAACATACTTGTATTATCATTAAACAACTTTAATTTATTAACAATATTAACTATATGTATTAAACATTCTTGTATTATCATTAAACACCTTTAATTTATTAACAATATTAAGTATGTGTTAAACATGCTTGCATTATCATTAAACACCTTGAACTTGTTAACAATATTAACTATATGTGTTAAACATGTTTAATTGCATTATCTTTAAACACCTTTAACTTATTAACAATATTAACTATATTTGTTAAACATGCTTGTATTATCATTAAACACCTTTAACTTGTTAACAATATTAACTATATGTGTTAAACATGCTTGCATTATCTTTAAACACCTTTAACTTGTTAACAATATTAACTATATGTATTAAACATACTTGTATTATCATTAAACACCTTTAATTTATTAACAATGTTAACTATATGTGTTAAACATGCATGCATTATCATTAAACACCTTTAACTTGTTAACAGAAACATATATTTCATAAATAAGTAAATATAAATTATATATATGAATGAGGTAGATCCTCACGACTTGATCAATTGAAAAGTAGCTCGCCAGCAGAAAAAGTGTGAGCACCCCTGCTGTAAGGTCTACAACTATTGAACGCATCCTAAATTCAGTTTAACACATTAAGGAACAACAACAGGCATACATCACACAGTATTGTACTTACAAAATGTGCAATTGCCGTATTTTCCCGACCATAGGGTGCACCGGATTATAAGGCGCACTGCTGATGAGTGTGTCTATTCAGATCTATTTTCATACATAAGGTGCACCGGATTATAAGGCGCATTAAAGGGGTCATATTAGGATTTTTTTCTAAATGTAAAACACTTCCTTGTGGTCTACATAACATGTAATGGTGGTTCTTTGGTCAAAATGTTGCAAAAATTATGTTTTACAGATCATCTTCAAGTTGCTTTCTGACAAGTCGCTTCAGGGTGCGCCGTTTTGTGGGCGGTCTTATTTACGTGGCTCACCTTCGACAGCGTCTTCTCCCCGTCATCTTTGTTGTAGCGGTGTAGGACGGGAGTGGAAGAAGTGTCAAAAGATGGAGCTAACTGTTTTAATGACATTCAGACTTTACTTAAATCAATAACGGAGCAGCATCTCCTCATCCGAGGCTCACTAGTTCAACAGCAACGCTGGAAATGTGTCCCGTGAAAAATCGCCCGACCAAAACTCTCTAGTTTAATAACTAAAGTTTAGTTGATGAATTATGTAAACCCACAAAAGCGGTAGTTTTTAGCGCTTTCATAGCGAGTCTACTGACAGATATAAGTTAGAACTTTACGCTACTTTATTTTAGAAATACCCCATAACTAGAAGATAGTGGAATAAAAAAGCTTATAGACTACGGCGTTGGCACGGACTACAATGGCGGATGTGCGCAAATTTTCAGGACTTATGCAGATCGGCAGGTACCAGAAGGTAAGAAAAGTTGGTTTTGCATATTATTGCAAAACAAAACGCCAGATAAAGTGTCCGCTAATGGGTGCCATTTTGCTGTCCTCATACACACACCGTAATAATACTCGTACTTCTGACTACAGTAGCCGTAATGCGCCGACAAAGTCGTACTAAAACATTTTTAAATATTTTTGAGCGCCGTGTGTAATGTTCTGTATTCTCCATGGAACATTTAAAGCTTTGGTGTTGTTTACTGGCGTCATATTGCAGTCTACACGTATCTCTTATGCGTGACTACCATCTACTGGTCACACTTATCATAACACCATGTACCAAATTGTTTTATTTTTATTTAGCCTTTATTTAACCAGGTAAAAATCCCATTGAGATCAAGGATCTCTTTTTCAATGGAGACCTGGCCAAGAGGGCAGCAGCAAGGTTACATTAAAAAACAGTAAACACATAAAACATCACATTTACAACATTAAGACTTGCTCACATGACACATGTGCATACAGACATACAGAAGCTTTAAACTCATTCAATGTAACAAGGGTTTGAAGTTTAATATTCGATTGTAGGTTATTCCAAGCCTTTGGTGCTGAAAACCTAAATGCTTTCTTGCCCAGTTCAGTTCTTACTTTGGGACGACAAATTGCAGAACATTCATTGAACGAAGACTGTGACTTCCTTGTTTCTTGGTTAAAAGACAAGACAGATAAGATGGAGTGACACCCAGAATGGTTTTGCAGATGAAAACATACCTATGATTGAGGCGTAAATAAAATAATAATAAGTAATAAAATTGCTTCAAGGTCGGTAAGCTCAACCAGAATTATTCCATACATTAGGCGCACCGTTGATTTTTGAGAAAATGAAAGGATTTTAAGTGCGCCTTATAGTCCGAAAAATACGGTACGCAACATCGCCACGTCTTGTCCAAAGCATCTCCCTGCTGGAGTGACTTGATTTGTATGACAGCGCCCTCCTCAGGATTCATAGCTGCAGTACTTTTTCCCCTTGCAGATGATGCCATCAAAACACTTTTTCATTATCATTAAAAAAACATGAATTATTTACAAGAACAGACATATTCGAGGGAGCAAACCCAACCACAAAAAGGGGACACTTTACTGTGCTTAATAATATTTCCTAATATTAAGATGACTTAATGAAGGGCCATATAAAAAGAAACTGCAGGCTGCACTTTGGACACCCCTGTCCTTGGAGAACTCAAAGCAACCACTAGAGGGCAGTGCTTTACTATTTGTATTCCTGCCAATGACAAAGTTGCACATCCTATGGCGTTCCTTTTTTTTATGATTTAGAATTCTCATGGGTTTGTATTTATTTGTGGTAACAGCACAGCTCCTCTTCCTCTTTGACATGGACTTGTTGATGAAGGCGTCCGTCCGGACAAGTTCAGTGAGTGGACATATTTAGCCTATGTTAGGCCTAACCCGCAGTGGAGCAGGTTCCATGTAAATGTGTAAATAGAACTGAATCTCCACTTTGTTCAAATGATTCTTTCACTTCAGTGTTTTACACGACGAGTTGTTGTTCAGCGTGACCACAAGCTTCTTATTTTTCACAGTGTTCTCCTTCAACTTGATAACGGCATCCTATTTTGATACGATTGCACATTGAAAACAATGAATATTTTTGATACACTTGTCATATGTCCTTTGTAGGCACTATTTGGCTGCACTTATGGTGTTAAAAGTCTCAAATGTATTGGGACACATGCAAGGAGTGACCAAACATGATCTTTGTCTCATATGGAATATCCAAGTTGTGTACACCATGTACAAAACCCAAAACCAGTGAAGTTGACATTGTGTATATCGTAAATAAAAACAGAATACAATGATTTGCAAATCCTTTTCAACCTATATTCAATTGAATAGACTGCAAAGACAAGATATTTAACGTTCGAACTGGAAAACTTTGTTATTTTTTTGCAAATATTAGCTCATTTGGAATTTGATGCCTGCAACATGTTTCAAAAAAGCTGGCACAAGTGGCAAAAAAGACTGAGAAAGTTAAGGAATTTTCATCAAACACTCACAGCTCCCATGAAATGCTCAGTCATTCACAAACAAGGATGGGGGAGGGTCACCACTTTGTGAACAAATGCGTGAGCAAATTGTCGAACAGTTTAAGAACAACATATCTCAACAAGCTATTGCAAGGAATTTAGGGATTTCACCATATATGGTCCGTAATATCATCAAAAGGTTCAGAGAATCTGGAGAAATCACTGCACGTAAGCGATGATATTACAGACCTTGGATTCCTCAGGCGGTGCTGCGTCAAAAAGCGACATTAGTGTGTAAAGGATATCACCACACGGCTCAAGAACACTTCAGAAAGCCACTGTCAGTAACTACAGTTTGTCGCTACATCTGTAAGTGCAAATTAAAACTCTACAATGCAAAGCGAAAGCCATTTATCAACAACACCCAGAAACGCCGCCGGCTTCGCTGGGCCCGAGCTCATCTAAGATGGACTGATGCAAAGTGGAAAAGTGTTCTGTGGTCTGACGAGTCCACATTTCAAATTGTTTTTGGAAACTGTAGACGTCGTGTCCTCCGGACCAAAAAGTAAAAGAACCATCCGGATTGTTACAGGCGCAAAGTTCAAAAGCCAGCAACTGTGATGGTATGGGGGTGTATTAGTGCCCAAGACATGGGTAACTTACACATCTGTGAAGGCACCATTAATGCTGAAAGGTACATACAGGTTTTGGAGCAACATATGCTGTCTATTCAATTAAATATAAGTTGAAAAGGATTTGCAAATCATTGTATTCTGTTTTTTATTTACGATTTACACAACGTGCCAACTTCACTGGTTTTGGGTTTTGTATGTAGTTCCTGACAGTGTAGTACTGTTCCAATTCTAATACTGTCCTGTCAGCACAAGGGCAGGCAATCATGCAAATTGTATAATTGATCCAATCCATTACCAAGTAAATACAGGATCTGATATTGATATTTGTCAAGATCCTTAACTGATTTTGCCTTTAATTTGTGTATAATATATATAATCAGACTAAACAAATATATTAGCAAAGCAATTGATCCATGAAGAGGCGTGTCCCAAGACTTTTGAGAGGTTTCACTTCTACATTAGTCATGTCTTGTACATATTTTTCTGCTTGCCCTTTGTTTTCACATGGTGTTATTTCCCCATGTGACAGGAAAAGAAGGAACCGTCAGTAGACTCAAATATGCACAAAAGCACAGATACCACACTTGTTTTCTGAGTTTCTTTTGTACTGTTTAATGTTGTTTTGCTATTAAAATGTTATCCTTAGGAATAAATTACTCCCAATAGCGTCTGAGGCTGATTCTATCCCATCACCAAGTATACGCATGTTAATGGAGTGCACTTTACCTCCTGTGACCTATATTAAAAGTGGGTGTTTTTCTTTGTATTTGACTGTTATGTTTAAAAAAATTTTTTATCAAAAACAAGAAAATGTATTTTAATTTAAAAAATAAATCCAAAATTAAAACATTTTAGAAAATACAAATATATCGCAGTGGTTACGGCATTCAAATTGTATTCAATTCAAAAAGTGCAGTGAAAATGCACGTACAATTGGCAGCCAGCAAGAATATTCTGCTGTGCCTTGTGACTTTTGTTTAGGCTCAGTTGTAAAAAAAAAAAAAAAAAAAAAAAAAAAAAATCAGCTCAACAAATGTTAGAATCAATGACGTAGGCCAGGGGTCCCCAAACTTTTTGACCCGGGGGCCGCATTGGGTTAAAGAAATGTGGCTCGCGGCTATATATATGTATGTATATTGTGTGTATATATATATATATATATATATATATATATATATATATATATATATATGTATGTATATGTGTATATATATATATATATATATATATATATATATATATATATATATATATATATATATATATATATATATATATATACAGGTAAAAGCCAGTAAATTAGAATATTTTGAAAAACTTGATTTATTTCAGTAATTGCATTCAAAAGGTGTAACTTGTACATTATATTTATTCATTGCACACAGACTGATGCATTCAAATGTTTATTTCATTTAATTTTGATTATTTGAAGTGGCAACAAATGAAAATCCAAAACTCCGTGTGTCACAAAATTTGAATATTGTGTAAGGGTTACATTTTGAAGACACCTGGTGCCACAAACTAATCAGCTGATTAACTCAAAACACCTGCAAAGGGCTTTAAATGGTCTCTCAGTCCAGTTCTGAAGCCTACACAAACATGGGGAAGACTTCAGATTTGACAGCTGTCCAAAAGGCAACCATCGACACATTGCACAAGGAGGGAAAGACACAAAAGGTTATTGCTGAAGAGGCTGGCTGTTCTCAGAGCTTTGTGTCCAAACACATTAATGGAGAGGCAAAGGGAAGGAAAAACTGTGGTCAGAAAAAGTGTACAAGCGATAGGGATCACCGCGCCCTGGTCAAGATTGTGAAAAAAAACCCATTCAAAAATGTGGGGGAGATTCAGAAGGGGTGGACAGCTGCTGGAGTCAGTGCTTCAAGATCCACCACCAAGAGACGCTTGAAAGACATGGGTTTCAACTGCCGCATACCTCGTGTCAAGCCACTGTTGACCAAGAAACAGCGCGCAAAGCGTCTCACCTGGGCTAAGGAAAAAAAGAGCTGGACTGCTGCTGAGTGGTCCAAAGTCATGTTTTCTGACGAAAGCAAATTTTGCATTTCCTTTGGAAATCGAGGTCCCAGAGTCTGGAGGAAGACAGGAGAGGCACAGGATCCACGTTGCCTGAAGTCTAGTGTAAAGTTTCCACCATCAGTGATGGTTTGCTGGTGTCGGTCCACTCTGTTTCCTGAGATCCAGGGTCAACGCAGCCGTCTACCAGCAAGTTTTAGAGCACTTCATGCTTCCTGCTGCTGACCTGCTCTATGGAGATGGAGATTTCAAGTTCCAACAGGACTTGGCGCCTGCACACAGCGCAAAATCTACTGTGCCTGGTTTACGGACCATGGTATTTCTGTTCTAAATTGGCCCGCCAACTCCCCTGACCTTAGCCCCATAGAAAATCTGTGGGGTATTGTGAAAAGGAAGATGCAGAATGCCAGACCCAAAAACGCAGAAGAGTTGAAGGCCACTATCAGAGCAACCTGGGCTCTCATAACACCTGAGCAGTGCCAGAAACTCATCGACTCCATGCCACACCGCATTAACGCAGTAATTGAGGCAAAAGGAGCTCCAACCAAGTATTGAGTATTTTACATGCTCATATTTTTCATTTTCATACTTTTCAGTTGGCCAACATTTCTAAAAATCCCTTTTTTGTATTAGCCTTAAGTAATATTCTAATTTTGTGACACACGGAATTTTGGATTTTCATTTGTTGCCACTTCAAATCATCAAAATTAAATGAAATAAACATTTGAATGCATCAGTCTGTGTGCAATGAATAAATATAATGTACAAGTTACACCTTTTGAATGCAATTACTGAAATAAATCAAGTTTTTCAAAATATTCTAATTTACTGGCTTTTACCTGTGTGTATATATATATATATATATATATATATATATATATATATATATATATATATATATATATATATATATATATATATATATATATATATATATATATATATATATATATATATAATCTCCTGATGATTGAGGGAACCCCCCCTCATGAAACAGGCCTGTAGAGATGAAATAGTCTTGTGATTTTTTTTCCCACACACACATATATATATATATATATATATATATATATATATATATATATATATATATATATATATATATATATGTCTTAATAAGGTTATCCAAAAAATAGTGCTCGATACCGTAGTAGAGCGCAATATATGTATGTGTGGGAAAAAAATCACAAGACTATTTCATCTCTACAGGCCTGTTTCATGAGGGGGGGTACCCTCAATCATCAGGAGATTTTAATGGGAGCATTCGCATACCATGGTTTATATAGGGCACAGAGTGGGTGGGTACAGGCTGGCCTAGGGGCGTGGTGATTGGCTCATGTGTTACCTAGGAGGTGTTTCCGTCTATGGCGGCATGTTGTTACAATTTCGCTGCGCTTGTTGAGGGATGACAGGTCTGGACGGTAAATAATAAACAGTTTCTCTTTCAAGCATAGGTTGCATCTTTTATTACCACTATTGTAAGGTGTGCTGGATGCAAGAATTTGCCATGTTATTGAATATTCAACATTATTGTCTTTGAGGTCCCAAATGTGTTTGCTGAGTTCTGTGGTATTTCGCAGGTTTTTGTTCCTGAAAGAAGCCTTGTGATTGTTCCATCTGGTTTTGAATTCTCCCTCGGTTAATCCTACATATGTGTCGGATGTGTTAATGTCCTTGCGTATTACCTTAGATTGGTAGACAACTGATGTTTGTAAGCACCCCCCGTTGAGAGGGCAATCAGGTTTCTTTCGACAGTTACATCCTTTGTTGGTTTTGGAGTCGCTCTGTCTGGGGGTCGACCGCTCATTTGCAATTGTTTTGTTGTGGTTTGAGATGATTTGTCGTATATTGTTCATGCAGCTGTAGCTCAATTTAATGTTGTTCTTGTTGAATACTTTTCTTAGGGTGTTGTCTTTGGGAAAGTGTTTGTCAATCAGATTGAGGAATTTGTGTCCAATGTTCATTGAGACGTTTTTGCTGTATGGGGGGTTGTACCAGATGATGTCGTTTCGTTTTCTGTTCTTTTTTGGCTGGTTTTTTGGCTGGTTTCCTGCTGTATGGAACGTCAGCAAAAACGTCTCAACGAACATTGGACACAAATTCCTCAATCTGATTGACAAACACTTTCCCAAAGACAACACCCTAAGAAAAGTATTCAACAAGAACAACATTAAATTGAGCTACAGCTGCATGAACAATATACGACAAATCATCTCAAACCACAACAAAACAATTGCAAATGAGCGGTCGACCCCCAGACAGAGCGACTCCAAAACCAACAAAGGATGTAACTGTCAAAAGAAACCTGATTGCCCTCTCAACGGGGGGTGCTTACAAACATCAGTTGTCTACCAATCTAAGGTAATACGCAAGGACATTAACACATCCGACACATATGTAGGATTAACCGAGGGAGAATTTAAAACCAGATGGAACAATCACAAGGCTTCTTTCAGGAACAAAAACCTGCGAAATACCACAGAACTCAGCAAACACATTTGGGACCTCAAAGACAATAATGTTGAATATTCAATAACATGGCAAATTCTTGCATCCAGCACACCTTACAATAGTGGTAATAAAAGATGCAACCTATGCTTGAAAGAGAAACTGTTTATTATTTACCGTCCAGACCTGTCATCCCTCAACAAGCGCAGCGAAATTGTAGCAACATGCCGCCATAGACGGAAACACCTCCTAGGTAACACATGAGCCAATCACCACGCCCCTAGGCCAGCCTGTACCCACCCACTCTGTGCCCTATATAAACCATGGTATGCGAATGCTCCCATTAAAATCTCCTGATGATTGAGGGTACCCCCCCTCATGAAACAGGCCTGTAGAGATGAAATAGTCTTGTGATTTTTTTCCCACACATACATATATATATATATATATATATATATATATATATATATATATATATATATATATATATATATATATATATATATATATATATATATGTATATGTATGTATATGTGTGTGTATATATATATATATATATATATATATATATTAGGGCTGTGAATCTTTGGGTGTCCCACAATTCGATTCAATATCGATTCTTGGGGTCACGATTCGATTCAAATCGATTTTTTTCCCGATGCAAAAGGATTCTCTATTCATTCAATACATAAGATTTCAGCAGGATCTACCCCAGTCTGCTGACATGCAAGCAGAGTAGTAGATTTTTGTAAAAAGCTTTTATAATTGTAAAGGACAATGTTTTATCAACTGATTGCAATAATGTAAATTTGTTTTAACTATTAAATGAACCAAAAATATGACTTATTTTATCTTTACAGTGTGTTGTCAAGCTTATGAGATGCGATGCAAGTGTAAGCCACTGTGACACTATTGTTGTTTTTTTTTTAATTTTTTATAAATGTCTAATGATAATGTCAATGAGGGATTTTTAATCACTGCTATGTTGAAATTGTAACTAATATTGATACTGTTGTTGATAATATTAATTTTTGTTTCACTACTTTTGGTTTGTTCTGTGTCGTGTTTGTGTCTCCTCTCAATTGCTCTGTTTATTGCAGTTCTGAGTGTTGCTGGGTCGGGTTTGGTTTTGGAATTGGATTGCATTGTTATGGTATTGCTGTGTATTGTTTTGTTGCATTGATTAATTAAAAAAATAAATAAATCAATTTAATTAAAAAAAAAAAATTTTAACGATTTTTTAAAAATGAGAATTGATTCTGAATCGCACAACGTGAGAATCGCGATTCGAATTCGAATCGATTTTTTCCCACACCCCTACTATATATATATATATATATATATATATATATATATATATATATATATATATATATATATATATATATATATATATATATATATATATATATATATATATATATATATATATATCAGGGTTTCCCACACATTCATTTATTTGTGGCGGCCCGCCACGATAGAATTACGTCCGCCACAAATGGATTTTTCGGCTTTTGACTCGCTCTACCGCTCATAAAAGCAATGAGACTCTGTCTGTGAATGGAGCTTGTAGTTACAACACCGGTGCAGTAGGTGGCGGTAGCCTACTATGCATTGTAACTCGCCAAATGCAATTCATTCACCTGGTGCGCCAGAAGAAGAAGAAGAAGAGGACGGAACGGTGTTGTGCCGGAAAACGCACCCCTGCCATAATATGCACCCCCTGACGCCAACACCTGACCGACCGGATGAAAATACGAGGGTAAGACGTCTTGGCGTTTCACCGACGTGAGCAGCCTGACGCTGCTTTATTAACATCGCCGCTGTTTGCTCGGGGGGCGGGGCAGATGCACGTAGTAACAGTCAGGTGTTTTCATTCGACGAGCTAACGTGTCCAGGTTATAACCCTGTTGTCAATATACACACGTGGAGACGGTGCTTCAGATATTGCATTAATACTGGAGCTAAATTGTCCACTGTCCATTGCAGCATGTGAATGCAATGAAAAGAATAAAATCTGAGCCAAGCAGCTCTTAAAAAGCTGTCCAGGTTAATGTGTTGGCCATTAAAGGCCCTTCATTTCAAGATGTCAACTGTGATTAGGCTTTAAACAGGTGGCTGACCTGTTCAGATGAGTGTAACTGCTACTGGTCAAATAATGTGAAATAGCATTTAATTTTACATGTATGCAATGCAATTTAAATGTAATTATAGATAATAATAATAATAATAAATACTGTGTAGTGTTGTAAATAGTCAACGGGAAGGATTTTAGTAAGATATAAGCCATGAGCACTGGCTCCTGCATGTGTTGAGCTGCTGCCGCTTAAGGTTAGACGGCACTGTACATAGAGCGGTTCTGTTGTTAGTAATCAATTCTAATGTTGGATGTTCACTCCTTCACACAGATGAGTATAGAAACATATTTCCAACGGCCGAAAAGGGCTCGACTTGGAGAGGAGGTAGGCCTACAGTCCAGACCACAGGAGGTATTATCAAAACGGTGTATACCAGGGGTGTCAAACTCAAATACAGAGTGAGCCAAAATTTAAAATTGAACAAAGCCGCAGGCCAAGGTTGAACAAATTAACCTTTTAATAGGGACCCAAACAAATTTTGCATTAAATATTGAACAAGCAAGGCTTATATAACTTTATAGTGACATGCAAACTCCATCCATCCATCCATTTTCTACCGCTTATTCCCTTTGGGGTCGCGGGGGGCGCTGGAGCCTATCTCAGCTACAATCGGGCGGAATGCAAAATTGAGTTTCAAATAATAATAATAATAATAATTAAAAAATATCAATGGCATATCAAATACAATTTAAATAAAAATTGAATGCCTCTTTTCTATTTGCAGCCTTCTGAGGTAAATATCAACATTAACTTTTTCCACAGGCTAGTAAATTTGAAAATAAAATAACAATGAGTAGGCTAAAGTTAAATTATTTAGTATGCACTAATTAAAGGGGCAGAGCTTTAAGAGACATTTTAGCTTTTATATTTTATAAGATATATTTTTTGTAAGAACCACAATTAATATATTTCAGTGAATAACTAATTGTTCAAATCTGTATATAAAAATGTACATAAAGTGTTGTAATTATATTCCAACTCCGCGTTCTTCTTGGTCATCACCACCACAAATAGATGCCTGTCCTGTGGGAAACACTGTATATATATATATAATTGGAGATGCGGACAGACTTACCACGTTCAGAGCATCCACGTTTCCCCAATGATTTCGCCACTGAAAGAGCACGCACTTGACATCACGTTATCGTTGGGAAAATGCATTTTTAGACAATATGATTTGCCTGAGCGTCTAGGAGACACAAGTGGTAGAAAATGGATTGATGAATGGGCGAGAAAGGACAGATTAATAAATAATAATTAAAAAAATAATATTTTTTTTTAACTTGGGACTTCCCGCAGACCTGATTTTGGACGCTGGGCCGTAGTTTGGGGACCACTGACTTAGGCAGTACTAATAAAATGATGCAAGTCGAAGGCACACACCTGCATAAATTGCAGGGGAGCCATATAGGGGTAAGTTCAACAATTCCATGGGGCCCCAAAACATAAGACTGTGCAAACATATGCCCAGGCGGTGTCCAACGTGGACTATTTTCAAGGGGCCCAGTATGATGAAGCAATGCACCCTGCCATACTCAGCAGCGCCAAACATCTTTCTTGCGGACTTAGCGTCTTTTTCTTTGTCATCTGTCTGTGAGAACTTGGCCACCGAGAAGGAAGGAGTGTTCTTTCCGATCCTGGTGAGAGCACATGTTCACAAAAATTAGGGAAAAGCCAAGAATTGTGAGGGCTTAACTGTCACAAAGCAAGACAAGCATGTCAATAGCTCAAAGTGTTACACCGCAAAAGGTGTTACTAAGGCTTAAATAACCTCGTGACACCCAGCCGTGAATTTGTTTTTCAACACTACAACTTTTCTTACCCCCCCTGCAATTTCCAGAAAGCAGAAGTTTAAAAGGGACCATTCAACGACAAACAATTAGCCACCACAGATGCGACCCCGAGAAGGACAAGTGGCAGAAATTGGATGGATAGAAATGCAATAACCATTCAAAAAGTACCAACAATACTCCATTTACATTTCGTGACTTGAACATGCGATGAGGTGGCGACTTGTCCAGGGTGTACCCCGCCTTCCGCCCGATTGTAGCTGAGATAGGCTCCAGCGACCCCAAAGGGAATAAGAGGTAGAAAATGGATGGATGGATGGATGGACTTGAACATTAACCAAGTATTAGTGATATTGTTATTATAAGCGCTAACGCAGACAAACTATTTATAGCGGCGCCATGTGTCCCTATGTTTACATCATCAATTGATCTGCTGTTTCCTTGCTTCCTTGCTCCCTGTAAATTTATTCTAGATCATAAATCATGCATCTCACCTGAAAAGTAGATGACTGAGGATATAATCCGACAAGTTGGGACACTGTGACCGCCCCCACAATGGCTGCAATGAGCAGGAGAGCGACACGCCTCACAAAAGAAATGACTGGACATAATACGGCTGGGCTGCGGGGCACAGCATGCTCACAGTGATGTAAATCAAACCCATCAATTGTTCTGATGTGTATTTCTGGTAATGTCATCCTCGTCCGGACAGAATGGTGACACGGCAGTGCGGCTGGATCAAAAGAGACAACGGAGACGCTTTACTGAACCAAAGGTTGCTTTATTACAAGCGAGCGTCATTATACAGGACTGCAGTTCATGGAGGAGGTCGGGTCAAAAACGAAGGACTCCTAACTTGGAGAAGCCAAACCTAGACTGACCATACGTCCTCTTTTCCCCGGACATGTCCTCTTTTGCCAGGCTGTCCGGGCGGGGTTTCTTAAATGCCTCAAATGTCCGGCATTTTGAGTTGCGTGTATTTTCAGTATCTGTGGCAAATAAAGGGGCCAACAATCTACAAGCCCATATCGACACTACAAAGCACAAAACAGCTCTGCAGGGCGAGAGTTCGTCTGCTGTTTTTTTTTGTTTAAATTTAATTAACCTGTTTTGAGGCATTATTTATGTTTAAATTATATACAAGAACTTAGTTTGAATATTTCTACCTCTGCACTTTTTCTAAAACTGTGAATGTTACAGAATATAAGTGTGACTTATTTTGTTATACTATCAACTCAGTGTTGGCGTTAACGCACTTTTTATGTCTTTGTACGCATTGAAATCAGAAAGGACGCGCAATTACGGAAGACTGCCCGTCCCCCGGACGCGGATTTTTTTTTTTTTTTTTTACCTACCGCCCGGTTTGCTTGTTTTTTTAATTCTATCGATTATTGCTTTCCGCCAGTGTTTTGTTTTGTTTTGTTTATATTTGCCGTGTCAAATTTCCGTCCCAGTTTATTGCGTTTTTATTAGGGATGTCCGATAATGGCTTTTTGCCGATATCCAATATTCCGATATTGTCCAACTCATTAATTACCGGTACCGATATCAACCGATACCGATATCAACCGATATATGCAGTCGTGGAATTAACACATTATGCCTAATTTGGACAACCAGGTATGGTGAAGATAAGGTCCTTTTTTTTTAAATTTATAAAATAAAATAAGATAAATAAATTAAAAACATTTTCTTGAATAAAAAAGAAAGTAAAACTGTTGGGTTTCCTCCTTCTTCATTCATCTTCAATGAATACTCCAGTTGTATATATATGAAAGATGATGGTTTATTTTTAAGGATGGTTCATTACAATGCTTCACAGCACCGGGAAACAAAACATCGGTAACTGTGGAAAATAGAACACAACTCCATCGAACTTTTCTGTGTATGTCTCACATTCTCTCGCGCGAAGTGAACCGGAAGAGATCACGTGACGATAGCGTGGATGAACCTGCACTACCGTATATAACCTATTGGAGGCGCATAACAACAACAGCAAGCCTTTCTTCTCATGATACACAGCAACAGCATTAATAACAATGAGATCACATTTACTCAACACCCCCCCTTGATCTCATAACCATGAAACAGTGAAACACATTAGTTTCCAAAAAAAAAAAATTTGAATTTGTCAATCTTGGCTCTTGTTGTAGGTTTTGTTAAGATGTCTGCAACCATGTCTTCTGTAGGACAGTAGACTAATGAAATTTTCCCTTCAGTGAGTGCCTCACGAATGAAATGATATTTAACATCAATATGTTTGGACCTCTGTCTATTAACTGGATTTTTGCTCAACAAAAGAGCCCCTTGATTGTCTCCATGAATTGTTGTACAATTGTACAAACATTTTTCCATGCCACTCAACAGTTGGGTGATATAAATACTTTCTCGTGTAGTGTTGGATAAGGCCAGGGCCGGCCCGTGGCATAGGCCGTATAGGCAAATGCTAAGGGCGCCGTCCATCAGGGGGCGCCACGCCAGTGCCACAAATGTTGGAGAAAAAAAAAAAAGTTGGTACTATTATTTCTAAATACAAAAAATAATCCCTCGTTAATTAAAATGCAAAGTAAAGCCTATATAATAGAAATATTATTTGTTACAACATTACGCCCCCCCCACCCCCCTCCCCCACGGTGCACCCCCTCCCTTCCCGTATCATGACTCTTTTTGGACGTCACCACATCAAAAAATCAACACAAGATGTCAAAACGGCCAAAACTGTCAGGTGCCCAGGGAAGAAAAAAGAGAAAAGAAGAGGAGGAGAAACGAGAAAAAGACAGAGGTAGCAGGTAGGTAACGTTAGCCTACATGAAATTATTTGTCTGTTACAGAATGTGATAGTAACTTGGCTTTTTAGCATTAAGCTAATGTTACATGATTCGGCAATTGCTAATCAATAAATAGCTAGTTCTGTTTTAACGTCGGGTTAATTGTGGAGGGGGCTAAATTGTTATGGAAAATAATAATGTAACGTTAGGTAATTACAGTACTCCCACCTTACATTCCTCAGGGACATTTGTATTAGATCTTTTAAGCAGGTGTTTTTTGTTTACATTGTTATTGCCTTCTGGTTAGCTAATGTTTGCCCTGCAGGTAATAGTCACTTTTCCACCCCTTTATATATTAGGTATAGTTGTAAGCCTAGTTGTTAAAGTGCACATCATTAATGTTAATTAAGCAATATGTATGTAAAAAATATTGTATTTCATATATTCATTTTTTATTTTTTGCATTCATTTATTTATTCATATTTTTTTTTATCTTGTTAACTATTCTGATTGTTAATTTGCTTTCTTTAAGTAAAAAAAAAGGTCAAAGACAAAGCTATTCGGTTTCTTGTGAGTATATACACTTCACTGCCGATGGGGGGGGGGGCACCTAAAATCTTGCCTAGGGCGCCAGATTGGTTAGGGCCTGGATAAGGCAATATATTCAGCTTCACAAGTTGACAATGCAACTGTTGGTTGTTTCTTTGATTTCCATGATATAGCTGGACCTTGTTTTGTTAGACCGAAACAATATCCACTAGTGCTGCGTCGGTCTTCCATTGATGATGCCCAGTCTGAATCGCTAAATGCAATCAGGTTGAGGCCTTCCTCACTTTTCTTGAAACTTAGTTCAAAGTCATGTGTACCCTTGAGATACCTTAGCACATGTTTGGCAGAAACTAGATCCTGTGCTGTTGGCTTTGCCAATGTTTGTGATAACCTACCAACAATCCAGCTGATATCTGGTCTGGTGCAGGTCATGGCATAGATCAAACTACCAATGACTTCACGGTATTCTCTGGGGTTTACCACCTCGGTAGTATCACACTCATTTTCATTTGTAGTGCTCAGTTCTACTTTCTGTTCAGAAGGAGTGCTTCTAGGTTTGCATTCTGACATGCCAAATCTTTCAAGCATCTTTTGTATGTACATTTTTTGATCCATTTTGATTTCATTCTGTTTCTGTTCAAAATGAATACCCAGGAAATAAGATATCTTACCCAGGTCTTTCATGTTGAATTTGGCTTTCATTGTTTCTTTGAATTGCTCAAGTGCTTCTTTGCTACTTGCAGCAATGATCAGGTCGTCCACCCAGATGATAACAATGACTGTTTCATTTTCTGTTTGTTTTCGGTAGACACAATGATCAGATAGGTTTCTTTTGAAATTGTTTTGCTCTAAATGGTCATTTAGAAGTTTGTACCAATTTCTTCCTGATTGTTTTAGGCCATAGATTGATTTCTTCAACCTAAATACTAGTTTTTCACCTGTGTCCGATGTTTTCTGAAAACCTGGTTGTTCTAGGTATATCTCTTCATCAATGGGGGCATGTAAATATGCCGTTTTCACATCCATCTGGTGGACGGTGAGGTCATTTTGGACAGCTATTTGCATCAATGTACGCACAGAAGTAATGTCTGCGGTTGGTGCAAATGTTTCTTGATAATCTATACCTTCAGTTTGACTGTATCCTTTGGCAACATATCTAGCTTTGAAAAGCTGTCCTTTCTCTGTGTTTTCTTTGAGGGCATAAACCCACTTTCCACCTACTGTATTTTCCCCTTTTGGTAATGTTGTTAGTTCGAATGTGTCATTTTCTTTGAGAGATGCCAACTCGTCTTTCATGGCTTTTTCCCAGCTGGCTGCCTCTGATGACATCAGGGTGTCTTTATACGTCTGTGGGACTCCACACATTGCCCTGCAACAGTGATCAATAACGTCATGGCTTTCATTGATATCATCAATGTTTGTTACATATTCCTCTAAGTATTTTGGAGGAACAATTCTCTCTCTCTTTGGGTAACGACCTCTTTGTTCTGTTCTAGTCTCTGTGTTAGTTGTGGCATCATCTAACACCACATCCTCTTCTACTTCTAGAGTTTGTGTTTGGTTATCAACATCATTATGAGCTACAGTTTGATTTTCGATGCTCACTAATTTTTCTGATACAGTGTCAGGTAGTTTGGTTTCATTGCTTTCGCAATCTGGGATTTCCAAGTCATACGCATTTGTTTGTGTCTCTTTTTCTGCAGTGTTCTTTTTGGTGAATTTTACCAGTCTGTGTTTTGACACCTTTCTTGACTGTGGATCATAGACCAAGTATGCTGGACTATTTTTACTATAGCCCACAAATACTCCTTTCTCACACCTTGGTTCAAGTTTCTTGTGACTGTGAGTGTATGCGTAACACTCCGAGCCAAACACCCACATTTTTGAAATGTTGGGCTTCTTTCCAGTTAGCATGAAATAAGGTGTGTTCTTTGTTCTGTCATTGTAACATCTGTTCCGAATGTGGGCGGCACTTTGAACAGCATAAGGCCATAATGTTTTTGGTAACTCTTTTTCTAGTAGCATACACCTTGCCATTTCAAACAGTGTTCGCCACTGTCTTTCAGCTGTACCGTTTTGATGAGGAGAATAAGGTGACGAGGTTTCATGTCTGATACCTTTCTCTCTCAAAAGTGTTTGAAAATCGTTTCCAGTGAACTCAGTTCCATTATCTGAGCGCACACATTTTACGTTGCCATATGGGGAAACATCTGCAATGAACTTCTCTGTCGCAAGGGTAGTTTCACTCTTATTTTTCAAGAAGTAAACAAATACTGCCCCTGAATAATCATCAGTAAATGAGACTGAATATTTATGCCCATGTAATCCAATGGGGTCAATGGGACCGGCCAGGTCAGTGTGCACCAGCTCTAGGGGTGCACTAGCTTTGACATCAGGTAATTTGTTCCTAGTGTTAGTGAATTTTCCTTGTGTACAAATGTCACATTCTATCTTTGTATCTCCTGTAACTGTCATGCCTGTCACAACATTTTGAAGCTTCAACACATCATTCACATTGCAGTGCCCCAAGATCTCGTGCCATGTTTTCACATCACAACATAGATTCACTTTGTCTTTTGACATAATGTCATGCACAGAGTCATCATACAGTTTTTGATGGTTTACCGTTTTGAGGTAGTACAGTCTCTCGTGTACTTCTATCTTGAAGGTGTTTCCTTCTTTCGTGATGAGCCGGTTTTGTCCTTCTCCGAAGATCACTTGAGCTCCATTAGTCGTGGCTGCTTTCACCGACATGAAGTCTTGTGGGTAGGTTGGGATGAACAAGGCGTTCTTCAGTGTGACGGGGACGCTTCTCCCCTCTGTGTTGCGTAGAAGAACCACTGCATCGCCTCTCTTCAGCGCCACGTTGTTCTTCCTTGTTCCATCGGCCAACTCCATGTAGTGTTTGTTTGGGTTAAAAGTCTCATCAAATCGTGTGAATTTGCTCTTCTCAGTGATTATGTGTGACGTCGCCCCACAGTCCACTATCAGTCCATTTTGTTTGATGCCGTCCGGAAGCACCAAATGACTGGCTTGGAACACAAAGGAGGTGCCAATTTCCTTTGAATCTTCTTCTTTCTCCATAGTTTGTTTAGCAGAGTCAGGCTTGGTTTTTCTTCTGCACGTCGCGTCTGTATGTGTTGTGCTTCGGTGGTAGTTGCACCACTTTGGTGTTGTTTTGTGGGGACAATTTTTCGCGAAATGTCCACGATTCCCACATCCATAACAGGTCGCTGACGCTATGTCCACTTTCATTACGTTGTCTGATTTTGGTTTGTGTTCAAATTTCTCTGTCTCTTCGTAGCTTCGTAGTTTGCTCTTGAACTCCACAAAAGTCACTTCATCGTTGCTCTGTGTCATGTGAATGACGAATGGTTTGTATGGTTCCGGTAGGCCCCGCAGAACCAACTCATCGCTTATTACTTGCTTTGTATTTCTTAAAGAAGTCACTATCTTTTCGGCTCTAATGATGTAGTCTGTAATAGTTTCTTCTGAGTCTTTCTTCAGGGAACACAATTCGTTGTACAGGGAAATAATTCTTGGCTTACCATCACTGGCATAATGGCGCCGTAAAATTTGTAGTGCTTTGCGACCATCGTCGATCAGCAGCGTCTCTCATTACCAACGACAGACTTGTGTCGTCTAGGAACTGGATTAGCTCTGCAAAGCATTCTGCATTCTTCTCTGGGTCAACCTCACCAGAGGAAAGTATTGTGTCCTTTAAACGTTCAAGTCTCATGTGACCAAGAAATTTTACTTCCCAAAGTTCGTAATTGTCCTCGTCTCCATCGAAGATCAGGCGCTGCCATCTTCCTCCCGTTGCACGTCTGGGCCCATAACCTGTTGGGTTTCCTCCTTCTTCATTCATCTTCAATGAATACTCCAGTTGTATATATATGAAAGATGATGGTTTATTTTTAAGGATGGTTCATTACAATGCTTCACAGCACCGGGAAACAAAACATCGGTAACTGTGGAAAATAGAACACAACTCCATCGAACTTTTCTGTGTATGGCTCACATTCTCTCGCGCGAAGTGAACCGGAAGAGATCACGTGACGATAGCGCGGATGAACCTGCACTACCGTATATAACCTATTGGAGGCGCATAACAACAACAGCAAGCCTTTCTTCTCATGATACACAGCAACAGCATTAATAACAATGAGATCACATTTACTCAACAAAAACAATATACAAACAGTTACATAGAAACTAGTAATTAATGAAAATGAGTAAAATTAACTGTTAAAGGTTAGTACTATTAGTGGACCAGCAGCACGCACAATCATGTGTGCTTACGGACTGTATCCCTGCAGACTGTATTGATATATATTGATATATAATGTAGGAACCAAAATATTAATAACAGAAAGAAACAACCCTTTTGTGTGAAAGAGTGTAAATGGGGGAGGGAGGTTTTTTGGGTTGGTGCACTAATTGTAAGTGTATCTTGTGTTTTTTTATGTTGATTTGATTAAAAAATATATATATAAAAAAAAAAAGAATTAAAAAAAAAACGATACCGATAATTTAAAAAAACGATACCGATAATTTCCGATATTACATTTTAACCCATTTACATCTCTAGTTTTTATTGGTCGTAAATTTTGATTCGGCCAAAGTTTTATCAATGACAAAAACTGCCTCAGTTTGCACTTGGACAAGTTTACCGCGAGGGGCTGTCAAAATAAAGACTTCATGGTAAACATTAAGGTGAGTGTAAAGTCAACCTTTCTAACTCCAGTAAATGAGTTGTTTTAGTCTCTGTGAGTCCATGGAAACTTCACTTTTATCTCCCGCTGCATCGAATTCGTTCGAGGATGGAGACAGGCTAGCTGTTAGCTTCAAGCTAACCAGCACCCGTCCAGACTCCTCCACCCCAAATATGTGCCTTTTAAAGTGTTCAAAAGGAGTCTCTTGGAGAAGTGGCTGACAAGTTAGCAAGTGTCGCTCGCGTCGCTGACGGTGACGTCATCACCGCCATTGTTTACTGAAGCAGAGATGCTGACTCTGCGTTATGATAAACGCGCATGCGTCGCCAGGCTCTGCTTTTTATCGATAGACTTATCAGATTTAATTTTTTTATTATCTATAGCAGTGGTGTCAAAGGTGTGGCCCGGAAGCCATAATGTTTTAAAGGCCCACGGCACATTTTAAAAATACTTTAAAATAAACAAAAACATAACAAAAGTGGACTAAAAAAGCTTACATGTGAAATATAATTTAGAAAAAGTTGCAATGTTGACTAATAAAACATAGCTGTTTTTTTTCTTTAAAACCGTCATTGCTCAAAACATAATATTGAATCGAAATGTTATTATCAATTATTATCAATTATTGAATTAATATAAGACTCTGATTACTTCACATCAAATATTACACTTTGAAAACTATTTTTGGTGGAAGATTTTGCATATTTTGTGTGTTTGCCATAAAAAAACATAGTTTTCTTTCACAAAAAAGGGCAGAAAACAAACAAACAGAAAAACAACATAAAAAAACAAACAAACAAACAAAAAACATTTTGAAGTGAGGGATAGATCTGAAGTTGATGTAGACTCCAGTGATTTAAGCGTTAAATAAATAATGCATGTATGCCCTGGCACACCATCCATCCATCCATTTTCTACCGCTTATTCCCTTTGGGGTCGCGGGGGGCGCTGGCACACCATTATCATCATTTCATGACCGAAGCAAAACACTTTTTGGACTTTTATACTGAAATAAATACACCTACAACTTATTAAATACAGATATAGAAAAAAACTACCAGCAGCGGTAAAGTTTACATCCATGAAGGAAAGAAGAAAGTGAATGAATGTTTATAACTGAATACATTTGTTTTCTTTTTTTAATATTTTTTAATGAATTAAGTAACGTTTATGACAACCTTTTTCCAAAACAATATAGAATGTGAGATATAACAGGATAATGCATACATTTGTCATTTGTTTTCAAAACGCTTACAAAAAAGTGGGACCTCAAAAGTTTACTGTGGGACCCCATTTTTTATGACTTGATGGGGTCCCTGGGACTCCATATTGAAAATTCTTAGCGCCAACACTGCTGTCAACAGAGGAGAAAAAATGCTTTATTCAAACAAATATATTATTTATAAAGCAAGTTTGAGTATCATTGGCAAATTTTCACCTAGTTCCGCCTTGGCGTGCTGCCCGCCTTGGCACGCATATATGTGTCCTCTTTTTGGGATTTCAGAATATGGTCAGCCTAGTTAATGGGGAACTGCACTTTTTTGGAATTTTGCCTATTGTTCACAATCATTATGAAAGACATGATGGATTTTTACTTTTTAACGCATTCTAAGTTATGTTTTTATTATTTTTATGTTTATTTTTTAATGCATTCTAACTCGTAAATAAAAGTCCGCTTACAGCGGAGCCAATTGGAGGTCCACTATTCCGCCCATAAAACCAAAATAAAAACATCCAAAAAGCGCCAACAATGCTCCATTTACATTTCGTGACTTGAATATTAACCAGGTATTCGTGATATTGTTATTATAAGCGCTAACACAGACAAACTATTTATAGCGGCGCCGTGATCAAGAGTTTGTGTGCCAATGTTGACATGATTGACTGATGAGCTGCCTTCTCATTTCCTTTATTGTGTTTTAATCATGCCTCTCACCTGGATAGTAGAAGGAGAAGGACGTATTCCGACAAGTTGGTACACTTTGACCGCCAATTTAGAACTGGAAATGACGAGAACGACACAAAAAGACGTTTGGTTCCTTCCCCCCTTTTCCTTGTGAGGATTAAGAGTCATTCTTCATCTAAATGGGATGAACATCTTAGCAGTCGGCATTCTAATGACAGCAGACCTTGTACAGTAAGTTATGTTTTATTATTTTTATGTTTATTTTTTTAATGCATTCTAACTCGTAAATAAAAGTCAGCTTACAGCGGAGCCAATTGGAGGTCCACTATTCCGCCCATAAAACCCAATAAAAAACATCCAAAAAGCGCCAACAATACTCCATTTACATTTCGTGACTTGAATATTAACCAGGTATTAGTGATATTGTTATTATAAGCGCTAACGCAGACAAACTATTTATAGCGGCGCCGTGATCAAGTTTGTGTGCCAATGTTGACATGATCGATTGATCAGCTGCTTTCTCGTTTCCTTGCCCGCCAAGCTTTATTGTGGATCATAAATCATGCCTCTCACCTGGATAGTAGAAGGAGGACATATTCCGACAAGTTGGTACACTTTGACCGCCAATTTCGACCTGGAAATGGCGAGAACGACACAAAAAGATGCTTAGTTCCTTCCCCCCTTTTCCTTGTGAGGATTAAGAGTCATTCTTCATCTAAATGGGATGAACATCTTAGCAGTCGGCATCCTAATGACAGCAGACCTTGTACAGTAAGAAATGTTTTATTATGTTTGTTGACTCTCATGAAGTCTGCAGTGAGTAATAATCAATGATGTTGAAAAAAAAAGTTTTGAGTGATTTCAATTTGAATTATGATTTTATGATGATTTTATTTTAAAAATGTAATTTTAATTTGGATCGTTTTTATGATTATTTTAATATTTTCATTTTTGCTTTCTTGTCATTTTCTGTAAAGCACTTTGAATTGCCTTGTGTACGAATTGCACTCCACAAATAAACTTGCCTTGCCACAATGCTCATGTTTTAACAGTAAACAAAATGCACAACACTCATGTTACCGGTTGAAAAGGTCACAAGGCTCACGACACTAACTGTCGAAAAAAGTGCACAATGCTCATGTTAATAATATAAAAATGTGCACAATGCTCATGTTAATAATATAAAAATGTGAACAATGCTCATGTTAATAATATAAAAATGTGCACAGTGCTCATGTTAATATATAAAAATGTGCACAATGCTCATGTTAATAATACAAAAAAGTGCACAAAGTATAATCAAACGCCGCACGATGCTCTTGTTACCTGTATGCGTGTCCTTCGCTTGTTTTCTCTGGGTACCAGTGTCCCTGGAACTTCTCCTTAAGAGCGTTCACAATTACGGTAAGCTTCTCCGTGAAAAGTGAAAAGTTCCATTTCTGCCAGCTGAGAGTCCTCGCTCCATTTTCATGATCGCCTTCTGCCTTCAAGCTGCGTGTCCAATGGCGTCTGTCAGATATGCCTCTTTTCTATCTTAGGAAAAATAAATTCAAAAATGCATTTTAATTGGCACAATTTCATTATACCTCAATCATACTCCAGTTTATCTCATGCCAACATTTGGAGAAAATAATTAATTCAGGCAATATGGACGTATGGTCTGTAATCTATATGGTTTATTTACATAATGTTCTACTTAAATTGTTGATTTCTTATACACACTCCATGTGCAGCAACTCAGTGACGACAATTGTGAGATTTAAAACTGAACCCAAACAATACTGATATGATCACAAGACACTTTTTAAGACCTTTTAACATTTGTGAACTTTCTAGAGCAGTGGTTCTCAAACTATTTTCACAAAATGCCACTTCAAAAAACATTTGGCTCTCCAACCACCATGATAAGGACTAATATTAAAATACAGTAGCGTAGTAGGCCTAAATATTCATTAAAAAAGGCCACTGAAATATTACAGACAATGCAAAAACTTAATCAACAATGATACTACATATACAGTACATATTTACAGACTTTTACAGCATCCACGGCAACATCACATCGGTGTGTATTTTCAGATCATTTATAACAATGATCAAATATTTGATTTGTGGCTTCTTAGGCCAGTTCAGTTCTTAATTAGTTACAACTTGTCAAGTGTGTTTGGGAAATGAACTGCAAACACAATGCCAGGCATAGATGTGAAGTGAAGGAAAACTACTTTACCCAATATGTCATCCAAGGATACTACTGTACTGGCAGAGGTTTCCAATAGGGGAATAATAGCATGACTGCATGTACCATTTGTTACACTATCTTGCAGCAAAGAAAAACCTGCATGTTTAAATTCACGAATGAGGGCCCATTTGGCACATGATTGTGCTATGGTAAAGAAGAAATCGACCTGTACTTTGTTTGTCCGTCATTTGAAAAAAAAAACTGTAAAATTGTTTCTTCTATTACCTTTACCATAGTGTTTTGATGTGAGATCATTTCTCTTAACTTGTGCCCTGTGAAAGATGCTTACTGTTCCAGAATTGATGCAGTGACCAGCATGTATTTGCAATACAGAGAGGTGAACTGTGTCCAATAGAAGTTCACTAGATGCTCCATATAGTTTAATCCTAGACAAATCTTTGTTTTCCTGACAGAAACTATCATCTTTAGTCATATGTCTGTAAAATCCAGCTATAACATTCCCTGGTTTAATAGTTTATGAAATAACAGGAATAGACTGCACAAGTTTGACTGCATTTACCATCTGCATAGGTATATTTTGAGTACCATGTATGAGCCTTAACAAATATCCATTTTTGTCTTCAAAGTGGAAACATGAATGAGTCCATTATGGACCAAGGGTCCTGACACTCTCTGCCAGGTGCACGAGAAGGTGTACATTTGCAGTTTTGTACCGCTCACCATAGAGGTAGCCATGTGAGAACAAAAATTCCACAATAGTTTTTCTTCATGATGGATCTGTTCAACCGATATAGATTCCATTAACAAAATGAAAATGGCTTCACTTAGTAGAAGGAAGTGGTTAGTACATTGTTGCAAGAATTCCACGGAAAATAACTGGTCCATAGAACAGCAAAAGATCCCGGTATTCTGATGCTTTAAAAAACATTCTGTGAGATGCCACTGATCGAGGATATCTAGCTGAGGATAGAGGACAGACTTCCTGAAATCGCCTGTCAATTTATTTGGTATTCTTTGCCATGCTAAAGGGCTGACGAGAAAACTCTGTAGAAAACCACACCATCAAAAGGGGCATTACTCCGAGGAGGACTGAGTGCATGTAATCTACGGCAGTGCCTTTGATAAGGTTATACATTTTAAGTTTGCTCAGGCAACAGGGACCCTTTACCCCTTTGACAATGGTTTTGGTTTCATTTGCGATGTTCATATCCACTTTTCATTGGTGCGCAGTGGCCCTTTTGGATCTCTATGTTGGAATGGAAATACATGGGCCTGTCCTCTTACCCCGGTTTTCACAGTCTTTCCTGGCTGTTCGCATTTATGACATCCAAATTTCCCATTGTATTCCACTGAATTAAGAACTAATGCTTTAGTCGCATGTTCCAGCAATGGTGAGCACTTTACACACAAAAAGTTCAGATGTCAAGTCTGCAAGTTGCACAATAATTCCATCGTCTGCAAGCTTACTCTCAGTGTGTCACTCAGTGGTCTCAAAAAGGTAACCATGGATGGTTTTGAATCCCTAAACCAAAGTCCAGCAAATATCATATTCTCTCTTTTTGTGCGTTCCATGAAGCTCAATTCATTGATGATACAATAAAAAGGCCACACTGAAAACTTGGATGATTTGAAAATAGGTACCCCATCAGTGTTCCTAGTAAGTGAGATGTTTTTAGGGTCACTGAGAGGACCACCCCTATTGACAAGCTGTTTGTAAACTTCTGCATCATATATATCTTCAATGTTGTTAGCATCTGTCTTCTTTCTGCTTAATCTAAGGTTAAGCTTCTCCTGAAAACCTGGCTTGAGGAACAATGACCTTATTTGCGCCTTAATTAGAACCTCTATAAAGGATGAGGATCTTTCTTCTGACACCTTGGTCCCAAAAGACAGGCATTTTATTTGTTTACTTTCTAATGGCCCAAAACAATTACTGCAGTATTTATGTAAGAAAATAGGCGATGATGCAGGGCGGGATAAAAAAAAGTTTTTGAACTTCTGCACACTGTTTAAATAGTCTGTATTCAGGCTATTGGGACAAAACAACTTGAACATTTTCAGCAAATCGCTTAGGGCCTTATCAGTGACTTTATGACAGTTTACATAACCCATGATGATCAGAAGGCACTCTGCCACGGTTACTGATGCATTGTCATATATTGGTTTGTCTGTTGTGTCCTTGAAATTTGACTCTTCTGCACACTCCTCACTCAAACTATCTTCATATCCTTCATTAAACGTATGTCCGTCATTGTACATCCAATCCCCCATATCAGGGAGAGATTCCTCAAATGATTGAGATGGATCATACTCAGCATCGACATGTAGTTCAGTTGTTAGGCCATCAGGAGGGTCTATGAGGGCTGATCTGGAAAATGGTTTTCCATTGTATTTGATAGAGTCAAAAGTAGAAATATTTTCATGTGCTGAAATTAAATAGAATAAAAATCATAAAAGGTTTTTTATAACATTTTGTCACAAGGCAAAACGTATAACATCTCAGCATATCGCTCACATTCTTACACTCAAAAGTTTGTCATATTTTAACAAGATATGCTTCGTGACAAAATTCAAAACAAAACATTAGTCAGACACAGAAGACGGTGGGTGTACCTGGCGGCAGGCACGTGCACACATAGGGCCCTATGGGTGCTTGAGCCCCTGCCCTTTTTTGCCTCGTCTTAAAAAGTGCCCTCTGCCTGTGTGTGTGGTTTTTTTTCTTCTTTTTTTTTTTTCTTTAAACAACATTAATAAATTCCTGCCAGGGATGTAAAAAAAAACTAAACAAAAAAAAAACAGCAGTACAAAAACTCCACGTTTTCTTGTAATACCGGGTTGTTTGAGCCTGCCGCTTCCGCCAGAAAGAGAGAGGGAGGGCGAGTGAGTGAGTAAGTGAGAGGAGAGAGAGCCAAGTTACTGCGCCCCTGAGGAGACGTGACAGTGGAGCAACTTGAACCTGTGAGTTATGGTCTAGTCGCCGTCCACTTATTCAGCATCTAATATGGGTAATATTTCAGAAAAACGCTGTATTATTCTATTATTCAATGTGTCAGCTTCTGTTTTTGCTGGACGTCGGAGCACGGCGCATCAATTGAGCACAGAGCAGAGCGGATCGTGCGGGACAGGAAGTAGTGTACAAAATACAAAATAAAACACCGGGTTAATTTTCAAAATAAAATGCACTGTGTTTACGGCGGATCACATTTCTCTCACAGTAGAGGTTTAGATATAAAGTTTATTGTGACTCTGCTATTACTGTGTGGGTTAACAAAATAATAATAATGATAATAATAACAATAATAAGAATAATAACAATGATAATGATAATAATAAGAATAATAATAATAATTTCAGCATTCTGGGGATATAAGATGTAGGTTATCTGTTAGGAATATTACCATCTGTATTTAAACTTGATTCATGTTGATTATGCCTGCAGCACAATGCCAAAAAAAGAAAGGATACAGAAAAGGAAGGAGAAAGAGCGCCAGGAAACAGCTAAGGGTAGCAGACCTCTTAATGCATGGCTAAAACCAAGTACTAGCACCAGAATTCAAGAAAGACCACAAACCTCAGAAAGTGTCACACCTGAGAGGCAGAGACCTTAGAAGCAACACCTGAGAGAGAGGAGGAGGAGAGTGTAGAAGCAACACCTGAGAGAAAAGAGGCTTTAGATGCAACTCCTGACACAGAAGAAGCCATAGAAATCCCGGTAAATGTTGGGGAGGAAGAATCCACAGGAAGGGAGGCAGATGATACTACTGCAGAGGAAGCCATAGATGAGGGGGAAGTTGAAGGAGCTACAAGTGATGTAGGAGAAGAGGTCTTATCAAATATTGCACTGTTAAAGTATCCTACAGATCCTGCCCACCAACAAGCTTTTGATCTAAAATGCACTGGAAGAAATGATGAAAACATATGCCACAATTCCAGTGTCCACTGCCACAGTAGAGAGGTCTTTTTCTAAAGGCCTATGCACAGAAGAGAGGCTGTCTGATCTCCTTCTCCTCTCCATTGAAAAAGACGTAGTCATAAATCACAATGATGTGATCAACATCTACAGGGACATGGCCCCCAGAAGGTTGCTGCTTTAAGGCCCCCAGAAGGGTTGGCTACTGATTGTGCACTGATTTCACAGCATTTCATGGAAGCCCTGAATTTACATTGAGGAGCATATTTGGGTATGGGTGGCCTCCATCCTACAGCCCTATTCTGGCCCCTGGTCCATATTTTTGGCCCTGTATTGCGTTTCAGTTGTTTAGTCTGAGCATTAAGTGAGAAAGACCATAAGTTACAACTTGATTTGTTTTTTCATCAAGTTAAGGGAAGAAGGACAGATTTTCACAATGAAGTTTTTTCCATTTGGGTATTTATTTTTGTATTTTTTTTCAAAGTTCATGTTGCACTGTTCAATGTTCAATATTAAAGTGCTTATCTTTAACAATAAATAGCCTAATAATAAACCAGTGTTTTGTTGCTTTTCATGTCTTCCAAGCCTATGATAATGTGAATTAACTCATTATGACAATAATTTGTTGACACAAAAGAAATGGCAATCACTTTTACCTACAAAGGACACACAGCTACGGTAAGTAGTTAGCTTCCTATTAGCAAATTTAATTTTACATTAATTTCCATATTGTGTGAAGGACCAAAAAAAATGTCCTGCCCTTTTCTGACTTTGAGCCCCTGCCCCTCTATAATCATGTGCACGTCCCTGCCTGGCGGGTAGGGAGAGGCTTGATGTTCCAGAGTGGTACATCCTGCATGGACACCTGGAGGTTGGATGTGTTCCATTTGAAGAGCAGTGTTTTGGGCTCCTTCAGGAAGCACCGCCTCTTGCAGTGTTCCCCTGCTGCTACCTCCTGACACAAAGAAGAGGAACCAAAAAACTCTAAAGATTAAAATAATTAAAAGAAAATAAGAAAACATGCAAAACAAGAAGCAAGTTGACATAAATTTAACACATTATACAAATCCAGCTAATGGAATGCATTTATTTTTTCCCCACATCTTGATCGCATTGTAGTTCATGTTTACATATCTTCTGTGTTTGTGGTAACACATAATCCACAGTATTAAATGTAACTCATCACAATACAACACGCACCATAAAAAGAAAGTGTGGAACTTCAGTGATAAACAATGCCAATGATTAGTAAATACACAGCAGCAAACCAAACCTATGAGAAAGGATATTGACGAGGGATGCAACATTATTGTAAATATTGCGTTATTTTGGTTTCAAAATTATCACAATAATGCCGTGATGTGTGACGCTATCATACGAGAACTCCCGTCAGTGTGTTTTTTTCTGACAATATTAAGTGGGCTGATCTGAGAAGTAAACTCGATCTCCCATGATAACCCGTGCAGTGTGGGACAACAAAGTTCAAACAGGGGACATTATATAGGAGCGAAAAAGAGGAAGTGTGCAGGAGTGACGGTAACGTTTGTGCTTCGTAGATCGGAGGAATTGTTGTTGTGAAATATTTCTGTGCCTATAACTGCCGTGTTAGATTAAACAAAAATAAAGTCTGCATACTGCAAGGTAAAGCATGCCACGTTCATCCCGACCATTTCCAAGTCGACCCAGAGCCGTTGCAGCTCACCAGAGGAAAATGCGCCTGGTAGGAACGCGGACATGCACAAAATAAGAAATGTTCCCACACTACACACCACGATGTCTACAATAAATTAGGGAATATGAGTAATATACTAGAATGAGTTATATGTTAGAACCGTTACTTGGAAAATATCGTTGATGTAAAACCAAGACGCCAGCAAGGGAAAATATCCATTTGTGAGGTATTTACATGATTAAAAGTCAAATTATTAGTTAACTCTTAAGAATCAGTATTCCACAAACTAATATAAAAATGTCCACTGCAAAGGACAGTTTCTTAGGAAGTTAAAAGTTTAAAGACACTAAACTAAACAGCAGTGATGTAACAATATCAAAATGTCATACGTTCCTCTTTTTTGTGAATTTTCCTCCTCTTTTGTCAAAGGGTGCTCACATGCCTGTACTTCCTGTGTGAAATAAAGGAGGTAGGGCGGAAATCTCAATAAGCAATAGTTTAAAAAAACATATTTAAATCAAATATAAGTACTGGTTTGACAGTTTATACTTAATTGTACATTTCATAAATAATCCTGAGATATATAAAGTAATAACTTTTTGGTGATAGTCAATGTTATGTATAACTTAATATTAAAAAAATCTGTCATAATCTGTTAGTTGGTATTGTTGACTAAGTGAGTTGTCTATTTCCTTGCAGTCAAGATGATTTCATTCATTCATTGTTCTACTTTAATATTTTTGATGGACGGAACCTTTTAATTGGCGATTGTCTACGGCCATGCACACAGTCAAAACACCATATGCTACTCCAGTAAAATAAATAAATAAAAATACATTCTCCAATTAAACAGCTTTGTAAGCCAATTCTAATACACTAGATAGTAACAGTTAATGTAAACTTTTCAACTAATTAACTTGTCTAATGCTTACAACTGTGTGTATACAGATAATTGTAAGATTTTGACTATATATAATAACTATTTGCAGTCGCACATGGGCATTACATTTCTTTAAGCACCAAAAAAATGGCTTTAAAAAGCATTAAATTAGATTTGCATTATTATTATTATTATTATTGCATTGCATAGATTTAATACCTGTAGAAACTCGGATGTGGCAAAATTACTAATGCCTGATTATTATGTTCTTGCCTTACAGCGTATGTCCTGAGATGCGGTACCCTTCCTGATTGGGACATTATTGAAGAGGCCAAGCTCAAGAAAGCTTTGGTAAACAAATGTCGGGCCAGGGCAGGTTTTAAGTAAGCCCTTGTACCTGCCAAGTTCATTCTGGGGTAGGATGTTTCCTTTGTAAACATGTTAATATTTTGGTCTAGGTTTGCGCAGTATATATTGTATAAAATTGCCCTATGATGTAGCTTTTAGTACCACGTTATACTGTGACAACGCATATTGAGCTGTGCTGTGTCTCGCAAATTTGGCATTGATGCAACCTCACTAACAAACTAGCGGATAATATCCCTTCACAGTGCAAAGCTGTTTCCAAATAAAAAAATAATACAACTGGAAATGACGCAGTATGTTACTGCTTACATATATATATATCCATCCATCCATCCATCTTCTTCCGCTTAGCCGAGGTCGGGTTGCGGGGGCAGCAGCCTAAGCAGGGAAGCCCAGACTTCCCTCTCCCCAGCCACTTCGTCCAGCTCTTCCTGTGGGACCCCGAGGCGTTCCCAGGCCAGCCGGGAGACATAGTCTTCCCAACGTGTCCTGGGTCTTCTCCGCAGCCTCCTACCGGTCGGACGTGCCCTAAACACCTCCCTAGGGAGGCGTTCGGGTGGCATCCTGACCAGATGCCCGAACCACCTCATCTGGCTCCTCTCGATGTGGAGGAGCAGCGGCTTTACTTTGAGCTCCCCCCGGATGGCAGAGCTTCTCACCCTATCTCTAAGGGAGAGCCCCGCCACCCGGCGGAGGAAACTCATTTCGGCCGCTTGTACCCGTGATCTTGTCCTTTCGGTCATAACCCAAAGCTCATGACCATAGGTGAGGATGGGAACGTAGATCGACCGGTAAATTGAGAGCTTTGCCTTCCGGCTCAGCTCCTTCTTCACCACAACGGATCGATACAGCGTCCGCATTACTGAAGACGCCGCACCGATCCGCCTGTTGATCTCACGATCCACTTTTCCCTCTCTCGTGAACAAGACTCCGAGGTACTTGAACTCCTCCACTTGGGGCAAGATCTCCTCCCCAACCCGGAGATGGCACTCCACCCTTTTCCGGGCGAGAACCATGGACTCGGACTTGGAGGTGCTGATTCTCATCCCAGTCGCTTCACACTCGGCTATATATATATATATATATATATATATATATATATATATATATATATATATATATATATATATATATATATATATATATATCAGGTATAGTAATAGCTTTTGTAACCAATTTCAAAATGTTTCAATGATCATTTATGTACCAAATGTTATATTGTTATCGCAGGAGGCTGTTCTATTGTTTACAACAGTGTTTCTTAATCATAGGGCTGGGGCCCACTGTTTGGCTGCGAGTACCCCTTGGAGGCCGCCAATAAATATATGTTTCTTAGCTGTGGTCCGTCCATATGGGCCGCAATGGTACTCAGTTGTAGTACACTTTAGTGTAAGATGACTAATTCAGTGTTTGTATTTGAGTGGGCCCAGACCCCTCTGTAGTGTAAAAGTTGGTAGGGCTCCAAGGTAAAAAATGTTAAGTATCCCTGGTTTTCATCCATCCATCCATTTTTACCGCTTATTCCCCCCTGGTTTTCAATGTGTGATTATTTTTTGTATGTAGATCAGTTCCAAACAGCACGGTTACAATTCTATAAATGTATTTCAGTTTTTGCTTGGCATATCTCAAAAATGGAAAATTAGTCATTTGCTCACCCTCTTACTGAGATGAAGTCAGTTGTTTTTTTTTAACTACAGTACATGGTTTGCTCAACAAGGAGTTAAAAAAACTACACCTGACTTTTTCTTAAGGTTAAATTCATTTATTTTTGTATTTGTTTTATTTTTTGTATATTGTTTTCTATGTTGTTTTAATTATTGTGAATGTCAATATGTACATTATGTATGTACTAATTAACTACATTTACATTTTTGTATTTAATCTATTTTTATATCTTATATTTTGTATTTTTGTATAGCCAAATAAAGTGATACACTTTTCAATATTGAGTATTTTTTTAGTGTTATTTCTAATTAAGTCAGATAATGAATATTTAAATTGCACTCTCAATTTGTTCTCAAATTTGAAATATGATGGCCTTGTTAAGACATTTAAGAGAAATAATCAAGACATGAAAGAGACTTACATACAATCTCTTTTATTGCTCATACTTCTCATTTCTTTCTCTTTTTATTCTCCTTCAAAATTATACATAATTGAGATCAGTGGCATACATATATGAGCTCTCCTCAGTGTATCCCACTTCTCAAATATTGCTCAAATAGTTGTCTCAACTCAACCTCCTTTGTCTTAGTGATGTTTTGTCTCTTTTTAGCTTATTTATTGGTCCTAAGGGTCCCTTAAGAGCAATAAAAGAGAAACAATTGATCACAGAATTAGACAGATATGAGAAGCTCAAAATGTTCTCAAGATACGAGATCAAGCAACAAATGAGCAAGCACATTTTTGCTATGGGAAGCTTCTCCGTAAAAAGTGACAAGTTCCATTTCTGCCAGCTGAGAGTCCTCGCTCCATTTTAATGATTGCTTTCTGCCTTCAAGCTGCAATGGTGTTTGTGCGAGTCTTTTATACAGTAGCGTGTCATAATATCAAAGGTGTAACGGCACAAAGGAGCATCCACAAATAGGAAGCCGCGGGCGATGACAGGTGATGGCGTAATTTTGTGTACATTTGAAATTAAACCGTTTTGCCCCGGGAATGCTCAGCTAGCAACATTGACCAAACAGTTGGAAAAGTCCCACTAAACACAAATGTTTTTGACACCCAAAATATTTGCTAACGTTAGCGTTAGCGACGTGGTAGGCGGCTAGTTTGTGCTACTGTCGTTAGCGTAGCGGCTGGTTTGTGCTCTCAATTTAACAAAACAAATACACTTTGTGCTTTAAATCAGTGGTCCCCAACCACCGGACCGGTCCGTGGATCGATTGGTACCGGGCCGCACAAGAAATAAAATAAAAAAATATTTTTTTTCTTTTATTAAATCAAGATAAAAAACACAAGATACACTTACAATTAGTGCACCAACCCAAAAAACCTCCCTCCTCCATTTACATTCATTCGCACAAAAGGGTTGTTTCTTTCTGTTATTAATATTTCTGGTTCCTACATTATATATCAATATAATGGGTCAGTCTGTAGTCCGTAAGCACGCATGATTGTATTTTTTAATGACAAAAAAAATAAAAAATAATTTTTTTTTTTTTTTTAAACCCCCCAGTGTTTTATTTTCCCATATTCAAACACTGTTCAAACTGTGTGTAATGTTACAATGGCCAAAATATTAAATTATTCATTATTCATTATTAAATAAAACTTCTGCCCACGGTGGACGAAGATTGTCCAATGTTAGTGCTGAGTGGGTTATGCAGGGCTCAAAGTAAATATGTGTTACTTACATTTTTTCATTATATCAGATTTGTTATTTTGCTTTAAAAACATTGATTATTGAACAATTTATTTCTCATGAATGTGTTTAGTACAAAACATGCATACAATGTCATTCAAATTTGATTTAAAAAAAATATAAAAATCATAAATAAAAAAGTGCAAAAATAAATGGAATAGAGTACAGGGGGCCTTAAAATAAAATTCTGCTTAGGGCCCCAATTTAGCTTGGGGCGGGACTGGGTTTCACCACTGCTAAAAACAAGTAATGATGAATAATGCAGGCCACGCGACTTACTACTACTGCTAAGATAACGAATGAAGTTGCAGTTTTGGTGTCTGCAACTCTGCAAGCGGGAGTACCTATGATACGGTGGGAAAATATATATAAGTTGTGGGAAAATTTATATAAGTTAATAACTTACATACACAGCATATTAATATGTGGTACGTGTGCGCTGACACAGGCATTGAGCTAAGGATTCGAACCACTCCAGCCTCTCGGTGAGCCCATTTTGTGTTTGTTGTGAATGCATTTGAAATGAATGAGGCATCCCAAGCAGAGATGACAAGCATCGTGACATCATAAACGCCAGCGCCGCAACACTCCCCCACAGAGGTGACAAGCACTTTGATGACACCACCTCGGTCCCCGCCGCCACCTCTCCACAGAGGCGACAACCGCTCTGTACACATCATGAGGCACCGCGGTACAACACGACACCACCACAGTCCGCGTCCCAACAGAGATGACAGGCCTTTTCCTTTCTGTTGCCGCCGTTTGTGAGGTGTGTGCCGTCAACCCAGCGGATCGTACTGTGCACCGGCACGCATGGCGCACCGCCGCGGGGACGAGGGCGACCGTGGGCCCGGAGCAGCCTACCAGGCGTTTGTATCTATGGAGTGTTTGCTGGAGAAGCTGCTCATTCTAAACTATGAAGAGGAGGTCCTGGCCAAACACAACACAAGGAGCCTGTCCAGACATTACTTTGTGTGCAGTCCCTACCTGGAGGCCAACTCGGGTGAACAGTTCTACATGTTCACCATCATCGCCTCCTGGCTCATCAACGCCGCAGGCAGGCCGTTTGATGAAAATATGGAGTGCGGAGAGCCCAGCGCCACCATATCGGACATCCTCGCAGAGCTCCGGGCTTTTGGCGTCCGTGTGGACTTCCCGCCCTCCAAGCTGTTGTCCGGCTCAGGCGAGCATGTCTGCTTTGTCCTCGACAGACTGGCTGAAGAGGCTTTGAAGAAGAGAGGCTTCTGCTTCAGGAGCCCAAAATACCCGCCAGAAACCACAGAGGAACCCCTTGTGGTGGAGGACGACGTGGAACTCACCCTCGGCAACGTGGAGGAGGAGGCGATTGAGGAGCTGGATGATGACGAGGAGAACGTGATGGACTTGGAGGCCTTAAAGTTACGCAGCACTCAACGGGAAGTGTCCTCCGTAAATACAGAAATACTTCTGCCCACAGTGGACGCGTCTGAGTGGTACCTGGAGGTGGAGCGAGTCCTTCCGCAGCTCAAAGTCACAATCAAGAATGACAACAAGGATTGGAGGGTCCATGTGGAACAAATGCACCAACACCGAGACGCCATCTCGTCTTCCTTCAAAGAGGCCAAGGGATACCTGGAGAAGCTGCGGGAGGACATCGGAAAGACTTTGGAGAAGGTCCGCAGTCGAGAGAAGTACATCAACAATCAGCTGGAGCACCTCGTCCAGGAGTACCGCGGAGCTCAAGCCCAGCTCAGCCAGGCGAAGGAACAGTACCGGCAGGCCAGCGAGAATCTGACGGAGAAGGCCCGCATCTTAGCCGACATGGACGACGAGCTAAAGCGGGTGAAGCAGGAGACAGAGGAGAGGAGCAGCAGCATGTCGGACAAAGCGCCGCTGGTCAACATCAAGCGCTGCGTCGCCAACCAGAAGCAAGAGATCGTACAGCTCAGCAAGATGATCGCCAGTCAACGCCTGCAGATGAAGAAGTCCAACAGCTTACGGGACACCATTGACTTTACGGAGACGCCGCGCTTTTCACGCAGCTCAGACGTGTGGACTTGGGATTCTTGAACGTCATCCATAATGCACTTAAAAACATTCATCCATTAGGGTGAGCTGGAGCCTATCCCACGGTGATTCAAACCCAAACATCTTGATTGTGAGGCACGCGTGCTGCCATGACTGTGTCTCAATGGAACACTTCTATCAGTACACTTCAATAAGTAAGCTAGGTACATACACTGTGTACTTAGTTCCTGAGTGTGCAACTTTTGAAATTGTCCATTCCATTAGTGTCGTTGCACACTTACTGGAAATGACAATCACAGTGTTTACGATTTAAGTGATTGCATCAAAGGCATCTCTCCCCTTCCGCCACTTTGAAGCCAACCATTTTGATTGTTTTGAGTACTGTACTGACAGTGTGCTGCATTATGCTCTACTTCTCAGTGTGAATGCACATTCAATACGCACCCAAAAGTGTAAGTACATAAGTGAGTGCATTGTACACAGTTAGTACAGTTTTTAGTTTTATACTTACATTATATTAATGTGTATAAACTTGAAAAGTAAACTTTTTAATTTGGGCGTATCCTTGGGTGACAGTATGTTTGCATGGTATTTTAATAAAAATTGCCTAGGCATGATGTACAGTAAGTTCAGATGTAAACACCAGGTTAGGGTTGTACGGTATACTAATATTAGTATAGTACCACGATACTAATGAATCATATTCGGTACTATACCGCCTCTAAAAAGTACCGGTCCCCCACCCAATGTCACGTCATGACATTGCTGGTTTTACGAGCAGACAAGCATGTTCGGCAGCACACAATCACAGAGTACTTACAAGCAGACACAGTGTGTAGACAGAAAAGGGAGAATGGACGCATTTTGGCTTAAAAACTAAAGATAAAGGTGAAGATTTAACACTGAAACGCCCTCTTGAAAGAGGTGCTTTAAGACATGGTGAGCTAGTTAGCGGTTAAAGTCCATGCGTAATCGGCAGTGTTTTAGCTACTTCTAAATCACTAATCCCTGTCTCCATGGCGACAATTAAAGTACATTTCTTACAAGTATCATCCCTGCAGGACGAGGAATAGCTAAACATGCTTCACTACGGGACGGTATAGCTCGGTTGGTAGAGCGGCCGTGCCAGCAACTTGAGGGTTGCAGGTTCGATCCCCGCTTCCGCCATCCTAGTCACTGCCATTGTGTCCTTGGGCAAGACACTTTACCCACCTGCTCCCAGTGCCACCCACACTAGTTTAAATGTAACTTAGATATTGGGTTTCACAATGTAAAGCGCTTTGGGTCACTTGAGAAAAAGCGCTATATAAATGTAATTCACTTCACTACAAACCGTAGCTCGCCGGTAAACAAATGCCATTGGTGGATCTACACCTGACATCCACTCTAATGATACCAAATACAGGAGCGTATCTGGTCGATACTACTATGATTACATCAATATTTTTTAGCATCACAAAATCTTCTTTCATTTAAAAAAAATGTATATTATGTTTATAAACTCAGGAAATATGTCCCTGGACACATGAGGACTTTGAATGTGACCAAAGTATGATCCGGATTGATACCCAAATGTGTGGTATCATCCAAAACTAATGTAAAGTATCCAAACAACAGAAGAATAAGTGATCATTAAATTTTAACAGAAGTGTAGATACAACATGTTAAAAGAGAAAGTAAGCAGATATTAACAGTAAATGAGCGAGTAGTTTAATAATTAATTTTCTACCAATTGTCCTTAATAATTTTGACTTTAGAATGATAAATGACACAATATGTTACTGCATACGTCAGCAGACTACTTAGGAGCCTTTGTTTGCTTACTTACAACTAAAAGACAAGTTGTCTTGTATGTTCACTATTTTATTGAAGGACAAAATTGCAATAAGAAACATATGTTTAATGTACCGTAAGATTTGTTGTTAAAATAAACCCAATAATGCAATTTTGTTGTGGTCTCCTTTACTTAGAAAAGTATCGAAATACATTTTGGTACCGTTACCAAAATATTGGTATCAGGACAACACTACACCAGGTAGAGTAGTACAATTTGGCATTCATGTTTTTATCTTCCATCAATCCATTTGTCTTGTCAGAAATCATTTTTAAGTACAAACCCGTTTCCATATGAGTTGGGAAATTGTGTTAGATGTAAATATAAACGGTATACAATGATTTGCAAATAATTTTCAACCCATATTCAGTTGAATATGCTACAAAGACAACATATTTGATGTTCAAACTGATAAACATTTTTTTTGTTGCAAATAATCATTGACTTTAGAATTTGATGCCGCAACACGTGACAAAGAAGTTGGGAAAGGTGGCAATAAATACTGATAAAGTTGAGGAATGCTCATCAAACACTTATTTGGAACATCCCACAGGTGAACAGGCAAATTGGGAACAGGTGGGTGCCATGATTGGGTATAAAAGTAGATTCCATGAAATGCTCAGTCATTCACAAACGAGGATGGGGCGAGGGTCACCACTTTCAACAAATGCGTGAGCAAATTGTTGAACAGTTTAAGAAAAACCTTTCTCAACCAGTTATTGCAAGGAATTTAGGGATTTCACCATCTACGGTCCGTAATATCATCAAAAGGTTCGGAAAATCTGGAGAAATCACTGCACATAAGCAGCTAAGCCTGTGACCTTCGATCCCTCAGGCTGTACTGCATCAACAAGCAACATCAGTGTGTAAAGGATATCACCACATGGGCTCAGGAACACTTCAGAAACCCACTGTCAGTAACTACAGTTGGTCGCTACATCTGTAAATGCAAGTTAAAACTCTCCTATGCAAGGCGAAAACCGTTTATCAACAACACCCAGAAACGCCGTCGGCTTCACTGGGCCTGAGCTCATCTAAGATGGACTGATACAAAGTGGAAAAGGGTTCTGTGGTCTGACGAGTCCACATTTCAAATTGTTTTTGGAAACTGTGGACGTCGTGTCCTCCGTCCGTACCAAAGACGAAGAGAACCATCCGGATTGTTATAGGCGCAAAGTTGAAAAGCCAGCATCTGTGATGGTATGGGGGTGTATTAGTGCCCAAGTCATGGGTAACTTACACATCTGTGAAGGCGCCATTAATGCTGAAAGGTACATACAGGTTTTGGAGCAACATATGTCGCCATCCAAGCAACGTTACCATGGACACCCCTGCTTATTTCAGCAAGACAATGCCAAGCCACGTGTTACATCATACTTGCCAACCCTCCCGGATTTTCCGGGAGACTCCCGAAATTCAGCGCCTCTCCCGAAAACCTCCCGGGACAAATTTTCTCCCGAAAATCTCCCGAAATTCAGGCGTACTCGGGTCCATGCGGACCTGAGTCCGCTTTCCCACAAAATGAACAGCGTACCTGCCCAATCACGTTACAACTGTAGAATGATAGAGGGCGAGTTCTTGGTTTCTTATGTGGGTTTATTGTTAGGCACTTTCATTAACGTCCTCCCAGACCCAGTGCGGCAACAACACACAACAACAGCAGTCACGTCTACCGTAAAGCAGTTTGTTTGCCGTAAACAGCAATGTTGTGACACTCTTAAACAGGACAATACTACCATCTAGTGCATTTGATGAAAGCACTTTTGTGCGTGCCACACATCAATGTATCATCAGCATGGTTAGAAAAATAGTGACAGAGAATAGAACAAGGATGGACAATTCAAGCCTTAACTCAACAATGAGTAGATAGATGAGTGTTATCTGTGTGTATATGTGTAAATAAATGAACACTGAAATTCAAGTATTTATTTTATATACATATATATAATAATAATAAAAGAAATATATATTTTATAGCTAGAATTCACTGAAAGTCAAGTATTTCTTGTATATATATATATATATATATATGTATGTATATATATATATATATATATATATATATATATATATATGTATGTATGTATGTATATATATATATATATATATATATATATATATATATATATATATATATATAATATGAAATACTTGACTTAGTGAATTCTAGCTGTAAATATACTCCTCCCCTCTTAACCACGCCCCCAACCACGCCCCCTCCCCCACACCTCCCGAAATCGGAGGTCTCAAGGTTGGCAAGTATGTGTTACATCAACGTGGCTTCATAGTAAGCCACGAGACTGGCCTGCCTGTAGTCCAGACCTGTCTCCCATTGAAAATGTGTGGCGCATTATGAAGCCTAAAATACCACAACGGAGACCCCCGGACTGTTGAACAACTTAAGCTGTACATCAAGCAAGAATGGGAAATAATTCCACCTGAGAAGCTTAAAAAATGTGTCTCCTCAGTTCCCAAACGTTTACTGAGTGTTGTAAAAGGAAAGGCCATGTAACACAGTGGTGAACATGCCCTTTCCCAACTACTTTGGCACGTGTTGCAGCCATGAAATTCTAAGTTAATTATTATTTGCAAAAAAAAATAAAGTTTATGAGTTTGAACATCAAATATCTTGTTTTTGTAGTGCATTCAATTGAATATGGGTTGAAAAGGATTTGCAAATCATTGTATTCCGTTTATATTTACATCTAACACAATTTCCCAACTCATATGGAAACGGGGTTTGTATTATTAGTATATTTTTGTGTACTTGTGATCCACAAAGGTGTTTTTTTTCCAAAAAGAGTGATGTTATTGTCAACTCATATGGGATAGGATATGGTATATGGCACCACATTTTGAAATGTTTACAATGAAAACATAGGCTGAATGAAATGATAATGTTTCAGAATAATTCCCACCGATAGTGTTTGGTTTGAATTATGCTGACGCTCCCTTCGAAGAGCCATAATCCCACTACAGTTTGCACGAGCGGTGGCTGCCAATGATGAGGGGGAGTCCTGAGAGCTACGCATTAGCTCCACAGAACAGCAGGTAGCCACATTCATGATGTCAACGGGAGTAGAACCGGACAAGGACAACATTTAAGCTTGCGACCCACTACATAGCAAGAAAGATGGCTCCACACCATCAGAAATAATAATGAGGTTCATTAACAGAAAACACAAAACCGCATTACTAAAACAGGGAAGAAATTTGAAAGGATCAAATGTGATAAGCATTTGACGAAAACACGGCGACATTGCTAGGAAGGCACGTAACTTAAAAAAACAAGGAAAAATTTAGCAAACTTGGACCACAAATTGCTAAATATTTATAGAATTAAATGGAACAGCAGAACAAGCAAAGTTAATGGTAATTCGGAAAATAAAAGAACTAAATGAATATCAATCATACTTGCCAACCGTCCCGGATTTTCCGGGAGACTCACGAAATTCAGCGCCTCTCCCGAAAACCTCCCGGGACAAATTTTCTCCCGAAATTCAGGCGGAGCTGGAGGCCACGCCCCCTCCAGCTCCATGCAGACCTGAGTGACGACAGCCTTTTTTCACGTCCGCTTTCCCACAATATAAACAGCGTGCCTGCCCAATCACGTTATAACTGTAGAATGATCGAGGGCGAGTTTTTGGTTTCTTATGTGGGTTTATTGTTAGGCAGTTTCATTAACGTCCTCCCAGCGCGGTAACAACACACAACAACAGCAGTCACGTTTTTGTCTACCGTAAAGCAGTTCGTCTGCCGTAAACAGCAATGTTGTGATACTCTTAAACAGGACAATACTGCCATCTACTGTACATGCATATGTGACAATAACATCTACGGCTTTTAGAGAGGGCAGTCGGGGCTGACGAACTGTGTATATGTATGTATATGTGTGTGTATGTATGTATGTTTATATATGTGTATGTGTACATATGTGTATGTATATGTATATATGTGTATGTGTGGGTATGTATACATGTATGTGTGTATGTGTATGTATATATGTATGTATGTATGTATATTTCTGGGGGTACGCTCTGGGCCTGCCTGTCAGACGGGGGTCGACGCCTCAGGCTACTGCATCCGAACTGCGTGTCTGGAGCTCCTGGGTCCCGCTGTCCATCCCTTCCGGGTGCCCGTCTTGGTTGGGGCCTGTTGGGCCTAGTCCCTGCGTCTATTGTGGTAGCTTGGTGCTGCAAGGTATTCCGAGGTGCTGCGAGTCGGCCAGTTGCTGGGGTAGTGACCTTGTTTGTCAACATGTCTGTGATCTTCTTTTAATTCTTTTTTTTTAAATTAATTAATTAATTAATTTATTTATTTTTTAATATATTTTATTAATATTCTTTTTTAATTTTTCCCCTCCCTCAGGGGGGGGGGCTCGGCGGGGCGGTTGCTGGTTGTTCCATCTCCATCGTTGGGGTCCCTGCGGGTGGGGTGGGTGGTTCCCGTGGCCCTGTGCCTGGGTGGTCCTGCGGCGGCCGGTTTGGGTGGGGTGGCCGGGGGCTGGCCTCGCCGCGCTCTCCGGGGGTGGGGGGTGGGCTCGTGGGGGCCCGGTTGCCGGTGGGGCGGGGGCGGTCTTCCCGTCCGGTTGCGGGGAGTCTCTGGGTCCCTCGGGCGGGGCGTCTCGCCTTTCTGCCCGTGTGGGGTGTGGTCTCTCGCTGGCTTGGGGTCTGGCTGTCCCCTGCTTTTCTCGTGCCCTGTCCTCTGCCGGGTGCGTCTGTCTGCGGCCTGCTGCTGGCCCTTGTGGGCGGTACGGTGGGTCGGGCTCTGGGGTTCCTGTCGCTGGCCGGCTTGGCTGCGTGGGGGCGGTGGTCCCTGGTTCCCTGGGCACCACGCCTCCTGTTTGTGGGTTGGGCTCTCGGGGGTGATGGGGCCGTGCTCTGGCTCCCACGCACTCTGGGAGTCGAATGTATTGTACATGCAAATTCACATATGCTCACATACGTACATAGGTACCTACGCTCCCACATACATACACAAATACAGTACATATTTACCTACCTAATGTTCGTACATCCACACGCACATTCAATATACACATACTGTACATATACATTCACTGTACAAACACATATACACATTCTGTACATATACATTCATTGTACAAACACATATACACATTCTGTACATATACAAGTACATATGCATACTTACACTCATGCACATAATCACGTTTCATCAAACATATATTAACGTTGTTGCCCTAGGGTAAACTGGGTGTAACACATGGCACACTGACAAAGCTTAACCTATTGTGACTATAACAATCTACAAGGTTAATGTAGGTTGCTTCTCTTTCTCCCCCTCCATTTTTCTGCATTCTTTCGTATCTCAAGTTATCATTACGTATATGTATTGTTGCATTTAAACAACTGCATTGTTGATAATAAAGGTAAATTATTGGTATTGTTCATTATCAATAGCGCTATTTCTATTGGTATTTGTATTGATCCATTTGTAGTGTAATAATGCTCATTGCCATTTCTGTATTATTTTTTATTTTTCGCTAACTGCTTATTTGCTATTACTTTTACCATCATATTTGTACATGTCATATTTGCTGATGTTGCTCTATTGTTGTTGTTGTTGTTGTTTGCTGTTGTTGTTTTTGTCTCTCTGTCTAATCCCCCTCTTGTCCCCACAATTTCCCCCTCTGTCTTCTTTTTTTTTCTCTTTCTATCCCCTCCTGCTCCGGCCCGGCTGCACTAAATGATAATATAAATACATTTAATAAAGTCAAATACAAATAAGGCAACAAGAGAAGTATCCTACACTTCTCTTTTGTAAAGTAAATCTGAACAGCCGACATGGGCATCTACATCAACTATATGATTTGCCTGAGAAGCTGGACAGGACACCAAAAAAAAAAAAAAAAAAAAAAAAAAAAAAAAAAAAATAAAAAAAAGAGGGCAGTGCACAACTGCGTACACAACAAGGAGACGAAGCAGAAGAATGAGGAAGATACAGCCGTGGCGACGCCAACGACGAGTAAGATGAAGAAATACACTTGTAAGTTCCAAGCAGCAGCTGCGATTGGACCTGGATAGCCTCCGGGAAGAAGTAGTGGACTACCAAGTGCTTGGCAGTGAAGATCTTCCTCAGGAAGCAAAGATTGACCGGTTTTGGGCCATGCTAGGGAGAGATGGAAGATTCCAGACTCTAGTGCATTTGATGAAAGCACTTTTGTGCATGCCACACAGCAATGCATCATCAGAGAGGGTCTTCAGTATGGTTAGAAAAATAGTGACAGAGAATAGAACAAGGATGGACAATTCAACCCTTAACTCAACAATGAGTAGATGAGTGTTATGTGTGTGTATATGTGTAAATAAATGAACACTGAAATTCAAGTATTTATTTTATTTATATATATATGTATATATATATATGTATAATAAAATATATATATATATATATATATATATATATATATATATATATATATATATATATATATATATATATATATATAGCTATAATTCACTGAAAGTCAAGTATTTCTTATATACTGTATATATATATATATATATATATATATCTCTCCATCCATCCATTTTCTACCGCTTGTCCCTTTTGGGGTCACGGGGGGTGCTGGAGCCTATCTCAGCTGCATTCGGGCGGAAGGCGGGGTACACCCTGGACAAGTCGCCACCTCATCACAGGGCCAACACAGCTATATATATATATATATATGAAATACTTGACTTTCAGTGAATTCTAGCTGAATTACTTCCCGTAATCGGAGGTCTCAAGGTTGGCAAGTATGATATCAATGACAACAAAATAAAAACACAACCATGACGGACACAGGCAACCCACAATTATACATGGAAAAATAAACACTACATTGTACAGACCAAATAAATCCTGAGTTCAAAAATGATAGAGATCCAGATATAAATGTTTTGTCCAACAGCCAGAATAACTGTTTATACTACACAAACGAACAATACAATACCAGTATTAAATCCAATTGTCAATTATTCACCTCAACTGCAGGAGTTTGCATGCAAATTATAATGTGATACATTTTCGGAAACATGGCTCAATGCTGAAAGGGCAACACATTTCGAACTGGAAGGATATGAACTCAATTACATTAACAGAACAAACAAAAATGGAGGAAGAGTTGCAATTTATGTGATAAAAGACTTGCATTACAATGTGGTAAAAAAAACATGTCATCTTTTTTTGATAATATTTTTCAGTGTACAACTGTTGAAATATGTCGTGAAAAAAGCAAGAATGTACTGATCTGTTGTATATTCACAGCACCAGTGTTGGGTTAGTTACTGAAAAGCAGTTACTAGTTACTTCATTTCAAAAGTAACTCAGTTACTAACTCAGTTACTTACACCAAAAAGTAATGCGTTACTGTGAAAAGTAACTGTTTAGTTACTTCTTTTTTCTTTTCTTTTTAAAGCTCCAATTAATGCCCTTTTAGCCTTCATTTCAGTACTGTTATTGCACTGGAGAATAATAAAATCTGTTGATCAACTTGACATGAATTTGCATCACTCAACTCTGCTAAGCCATGTGGTCTACATACAACACACAAAGACAAAGATATGTTACAAAGGCCCATTTGTTTCTGGCCAGAACAAATTGACAAAACTATTTTAAATAGCTGCAACATAACATACATAAGTAACAAACAGCATAATAACAGCATAGATGTAAACCAAGAAAGGCACACACTACATACACAAAGTCTAACCAGGCATTTTCTTCCTCAAGTAATTCTTATACAAAATCATGTCTGAAACCCAGAACACTACACATTTCCCCAGTTTTAGTTTAGAGATAAGGAAAGATTGGCCTGGCCCACTAGGATCCCTCTTTATGTTTGTGAACTTTATAGTCTATACATTTAGAGTGATGTGATAATCAAACACTCTAGAAGTCTAGAATGAAAGCGTATATAAGAGAATTGACAGCAACGTTCCCTCTCAGGAGCGCGCATGTGCAATTGCGCACTGCTCAAGCGTCCTCTGCGCACGGCAAATCTATGCCATGCACAAAATCAAATAAAAAAATAAGCGCATAACAATTTTCGACACGACACGGACACGACAGAGAAAACCGTTTTCGTCATCATTGTTCAAATATTGTAACGTCTGTCGAGACGCTTTGAGGACATGAATTCCATCCATCACTTTACTGAGCAAAACTCTTTACTGTCGGCCATAAACACATCACCAAAACATTAGTAAAAAAAATGATATCTAGCAAAACTGGTCATTTTCTGCAGTACAAACCAGACCAAAAGCAACTTTGTTATATCAACAGCAGCCGCTCGCTCTCTCACGTGCGCCAACACTTGCACATATGGCACTTAGCCAGTGATGCGTTTACAGCCACACAAAAAGTCGGACAACTCCAACACCACACATAAAGTGTAATTCCAGGTCGTTACACTATGATTTACCAATCAAATGTGTGCTTATTCTAGTGTCATTTATTAGGAATCTTAATTTATAAATATTAATCATTAAATGCTGTTAGTATATTATATAAATACTAATAAAAATATATTTTTTACAAACAGGAAGTTGCAGGAATGTACACATGATCCCCTGCTTACATCTCATTGTGCAACATGTGAATGTTTTAATGGGAACTAAATGCAATGTCTGAAAGGGGTACAAATTATTTCCAAAGCAGGACCTCCACCCAGACAAACAATACAAGTACACAGTTCATGAAAAACAATATTTTTTGTTATTGTCATTATAAGTGGGCCTAAACACTTATATTAGAAATGGAAATGACTGTTGTCATTTGATTATAATAATAAGAGAATGTTGTCTGTCTATCTGTGTTGGCCCTGTGATGAGGTGGGGACTTGTCCAGGGTGTACCCTGCCTTCCGCCCGAATGCAGCTGAGATAGGCTCCAGCGACCCCGAAAGGGACAAGCGGTAGAAAATGGATGGATGGATGGAGATGTAAGTTGTTATTTAGTGAGGTTTGGGACAGGTGTGCTGCTGGTGTAGCCACAGTGTGCCACGTCTAAAGTTGCTCACATGGACTCCACTCAATGCTCAGGGACTTTTTGCATTTGCTCACACATGAACAATTAGAGGGAACATTGATTGACAGAGTGTGTACCTTCAGCGGTGAATGGTGGTGGTGGTGGAGGTGAAGTGGCATCAGAGTCTCTGTCTCTCTTTACTAGCTTCGTCGAAGCATGTTGCTATGTAGCTTGTTTCAGCAGATTTGAATTGCTGTTTTGGGCAGTAGATGGCATCTTTGATCCAAAGCACAATTTACATTTAACTAAAATGTTATTTTCTTTGTGCTCGACAAAAGAAAAGTAGTGAAAATATCTCCATGTTAGCAAACTCGACTTCTGGCTCCGCCATGATCAGACACGCCCCCCCCCCCCTCGCTCCCCACACTCACACTCAGACACACCCACACAGAGCGCATGTCTCTCTCTCTTCTCCGGCTTGTGACACAAGAAGAATCAGAACGATGACACAGCTAGCGCTGCGATAAAACACACTTTATACTACATAAAAAGTAACGTAAAATAACGCAGTAACGCATCATGTAGTAACGGTAACTGAGTTACTGAATATAAAAAAATAACGCGTTAGATTACTAGTTACCGCCGAAACTAACGGCGTTACAGTAACGCGTTACAGTAACGCGTTACTTTGTAACGCGTTAGTCCCAACACTGCACAGCACCTAAGTCAAGTATAGAAAGGTTTGAGGACTGGATTAAGGCAACTTTTACCGAAATCAGTCAAAAGTGGAAACTGTGGAGACTTCAACATCGACTTTTTGAACCCTAACAAGCAAAAAACAATTGATGACTTCATAGATACAATGTATCTATGAACGCATAAGTTTATATCCTACAATCCCGAGGCTGAGTAGAATCACAGGACATTGTGCCACACTTATTGATAATATATTTACTAATGATTTTGACAATAATACTACCAGTGGTCTACTAATTTCTGATATCAGCCATCACCTACCAGTTTTTATAATCTTCCAAGTAAACTACAGGAAAAGGAACATGGATGACAAAAAGCAATTAACTAAGAAACATAAAAAAAACAATCAACCGTGGATGACAAAAGGTCTGAAAAATGTTTGCAACAAGGAAAAAATACGAACATGTAGAAAACAAATTACAGTCAATTATTAGATAAGAACAAAAACAACATGAGAGCAACTTGTGACATCCTGAATAACCAGCTCAGTGGCGCACGCTGCTGCTCACTGCTCCCCTCACCTCCCAGCGGGTGAACATGGGGATGGGTCAAATGCAGAGGACAAATTTCACCACACCTAGTGTGTGTGTGACAATCATTGGAACTTTAACTTTAACTTTATAAAAAAAATTGTGCTAAAAAGGATTATCCTCAATACTTTTTACATAGACATACAAAACATGACAAAAAGCCTATCCTTAAGCCTCAGTAAAACTAAAATAATGGTATTTGGTAACAGTCAAAGGGAAAGTCAAACACAAATACAAATAGACGGAGTAGACATTGAAAGAGTAAAATAAATCAAATTTCGAGGTGTAATAATAAGGAAATGACCTGGAAATCTCATATAAAAAATATACAACATAAAGTAGCAAAAAATATTTCAACAATGAATAAAGCAAAATATGTTCTGTACCAAAAATCACTCCATATTCTCTACTGCTGTGATTGTGCAGAAATATTGGGAAATAATTACAAAAGTACGCTTCATTCACTAACGGTGTTACAAAAAACATCAATTAGCATAATACAAAACCCAAAACAAGTGAACTTGGCACGTTGTGTAATTTGTAAATAAAAACAGAGTACAATGATTTGCTAATCCTTTTCAAGTTATATTCAATTGAATATACTGTAAAGACAAGATATTTAATGTTCGAACTGAGAAACTTTTTTTTTTTTTGCAAATAATCATTAACTTAGAATTTAATGGCAGAAACACATTGCAAAAAAGTTGGCACAGGGGCATACTTACCACATGGGCTTTCCTTTTAACAACACTAAGTAAACGTTTGGGAACTGAGGAGACCAATTTTCGTGTCATGTCTGTGTGATCATGTTTTGTTTTAGTTATGTTCGGTTTTGTTTTTGGACTATTTGTGCACTCTTGTTTTGTCACCATGACGACCGATTAGTTGCACCTGTTTTCACATTCGGTCTCACACACCTGTTGTCAATCATGTTTGTAGTATTTAAGTCCATTGTTTTCAGTTAGTCTGCCTGGAAACATCACCCGTTATCACCACTTTGCTTCATGCCATGTTCACAGTCCCATGCCAAGTAAGTTTTTGTTTCATGTTTACAGTTTTTTGCCTTTGTGCAAGTCTTTTGTTTTCATTAGCCAAGTTTTGTACCTCCGCCATTGTGCGCGCCTTTTGTTTGATCCCTTTTTGAGTTAAAATATTAAACATGTACTCACATTCTCGTCTTGCCCGTGCCAACTTTCCGTTGCCTTCCGGGAAAACAATCCCCAAGGACCAAGCTCTGACATTTTGAAGCTTTTCAGGTGGAATTATTGCGCCTGTAACAATCCGGATGGTTCTTTTCCTCTTTGGTCCGGAGGACACGACGTCCACAGTTTCCAAAAACAATTTGAAATGTGCACTCGTCAGACCACAGAACATTTTTCCACTTTGCAACAGTCCATCTTAGATGAGCTCGGGCCCAGCGAAGCCGGCAGCGTTTCTGAGTGCTGGCTTTGGCTTTGCATAGTAGAGTTTTAACTTGCACTTACAGATGTAGCTACAAACTGTAGTTACTGACAGTGGTTTTCTGAAGTGTTCCTGAGCCCATGTGGTGATATCCTTTACACACTGATGTCGCTTTTAGATGCAGTACCACCTGAGGGATCGAAAGTTCGTAATATCCAGATTCTCTGAACCTTTTGATGATATTATGGACCGTAGATGTCAGGTCAGGTCTTATCCCTGCTACTGGTAAAATGTAATCCAGTACAACCTGCCGCATGGGTAGATGGGACCCGTCAGCCCAGTAAGGCGACCCATCTAGGAAAAGGTAAACTCAGATCCAAAACCGCCCCTGCCTTGTGGCATACCTTTCTCGGGGAAGGCTTCGGGAGTAAACCCTGAGGAAAAATCTGGAGACGGAGTCCCTAAGCTGGCTACAGCGGTGCACTGGCAACTCCTGCGACACTGTTGGTGCCAAATTGTACCAGCTCTTGCTGCTCCTTTGGATCCATCATCAGTGTGAAGAGGGGGGTCCTGCTGCATGGGCAACAGCTTGACCTCCATACTACTCTGCCCTGGCTTGCGCCCTGGAGAGGTCACTCCAGCCTCGTGTCATAGCGTGTAAACCAGCGTTTCTCAAAGTGTGGAGCGCGCCCCACTGGTGGGGAATAGAGACATGACAGGTGGGGCGCGAGGAACGGGAGGGAATTTCACTTTAATTTTTTTTTTTTTTTTTTTTTTTTTTAGATTTTTTTTTTTTTACTATGCTTTCATTTTCTATACACACTGTAAATCACTTTGTGATTCTGTCTGTTAAATCCGCTTTATAAATAAATGTAAATTACTTATTTTTCCTGTAGGCTTTACATTTCTAGGTAGGAGCAAAAGTTTGACAGACATAGCAACAGTAACTAATGGGGGCGGGGCTAAGCGGAACAAACTTGACGAGACAAGCGCAGCAAAATGAAAAGCTGTCCCACTGTCAAACGACACAGTTGCGAGACGTATATGCGACATTGCAAGTGATTTTGAGGAACAACTCGGAGACAAATGAAAATAAAGTCGTTTTGCTTTACAAGTGGACGAAGCTACTGACAGCAATAAAGACTGCCTGTTCATCGCATACGTCCGCTTTGTGAATGGCGAGTCACTGTGCGAGGATTTGCTGTTTTGCAAATACATCAAAAATAGAGCCTCTGCTGATGAGCTGTTCAAGATAATGGACAGTTTCCTCAAAGAACACGGCCTTAAATGGGAAAACTGTGTGGGCTTTTGCTCTGATGGCGCAATGACCATGGCAGGGTCAAGAAACAAGCTGCAGGCTCTAATAAAGAGGGTTGCGCCAAATGCGCATTGGACACACTGTGTCATTCACCGGGAAGCACTCGCGTCAAGGCAGCTCAGCCCCGAACTCAATGAGGTTTTAACAGATGTGAGCGCGGTAAATTTGATCAAAACACGACCACTGAAAGCGCGACTATTCTCTGCACTGTGTGAGGAAATGGGAGCTGATCATACAGCCGTGCTGTTTCACCATACTTGCCAACCTTGAGACCTCCGATTTCGGGAGATGGGGGTGGGGGGCGCGGTTGGGGGTGGGGGCGTGGTTAAGAGGGGAGGAGTATATTTACAGCTAGAATTCACCAAGTCAAGTATTTCACACACACACACACACATATATATATATATATATATATATATATATATATATATATATATATATATATATATATATATATATATATATATATATATAAAAGAAATACTTGACTTTCAGTGAATTCTAGCTATATATATATATATATATATATATATATATATATATATATATATATATATATATATATAAATAAGAGAAATACTTGAATTTCAGTGTTCATTTATTTACACATATACACACACATAACACTCATCTACTCATTGTTGAGTTAAGGGTTGAATTGTCCATCCTTGTTCTATCTCTGTCATTATTTTTCTAACCATGCTGAACACCCTCTCTGATGATGAATTCTGCTTCGTCTCCTTGTTGTGTGCGCAGTTGTGCACTGCACTCTCTAAAAGCCCTAGATGTTAATGTCACATATGCATGTACATTAGATGGTAGTATTGCCCTGTTTAAGAGTGTCACAACATTGCTGTTTACGGCAGACGAACTGCTTTACGGTAGACGAAAACGTGACTGCTGTTGTTGTGTGTTGTTGCCATGCTGGGAGGACGTTAATGAAACTGCCTAACAATAAACCCACATAAGAAACCAAGAACTCGCCCTCGATCATTCTACAGTTATAACGTGATTGGGCAGGCATGCTGTTTATATTGTGGGAAAGCGGACGTGAAAACATGCTGTCGACACGTCACTCAGGTACGCCTGAATTTCGGGAGATTTTCGGGAGAAAATATGTCCCGGGAGGTTTTCGGGAGAAGCGCTGAATTTCGGGAGTCTACCGGAAAATCCGGGAGGGTTGGCAAGTATGTGTTTCACAGTGAAGCAAGGTGGCTCTCCCGGGGCAAAGTGCTGTCACTTGCCCTGTCTTCCCAAATGCATAGCTCCTCCTTTTTTTTTGCAAAGATTGCAAAGTGGCACTTTTATTTTATTTATTTTGAACTTGATGCAAGTTATATGATTTATTATTGAACTTGATGCAAGTTATAACACTTTTATTTGATTTATTATTGAACTTGATGCAAGTTATAACACTTTTTTTGATTTATTATTGAACTTGGTGCAAGTTATAAGACTTTTTTTGATTTATTATTGAACTTGATGCAAGTTATAACACTTTTGTTTTATTTATTATTGAACTTGATGCAAGTTATTTTATTTATTATTGAACTTGATGCAAGTTATACCAGGCAGCACGGTGGCAGAGGGGTTAGTGCATCTGCCTCACAATACGAAGGTCCTGAGTAGTCTTGGGTTCAATCCCGGGCTCGGGATCTTTCTGCGTGGAGTTTGTATGTTCTCCCCGTGACTGCGTGGGTTCCCTCCGGGTACTCCGGCTTCCTCCCACCTCCAAAGACATGCACCTGGGGATAGGTTGATTGGCAACACTAAATTGGCCCTAGTGTGTGGATGTGAGTGTGAATGTTGTCTGTCTATCTGTGTTGGCCCTGCGATAAGGTGGCGACTTGTCCAGGGTGTACCCCGCCTTCCGCCCGATTGTGGCTGAGATAGGCTCCAGCGCCCCCCGCGACCACAAAGGGAATAAGCGATAGAAAATGGATGGATGGGCAAGTTATACCACAGCTGCACAGTTATTTTATTTATTATTGAACTTGATGTTATTTTATGTTATTGAGTTTGAATGTATACAACTTGATGTTACTTGATGTTCAATAAATTTGAAAATGTTAAGCTTGGCGTTAGCGTTCTGTTGGGGCGATGGGGGCAGGTGGGGCTTGAAAACTCGCTCTTGTCCAAAGTGGGGGATGACAAAAAAAAGTTTGAGAACCACTGGTGTAAACAACAACGGGAAGACTCATCAGCCACAGCAGGTGTTGTCGCTGAGTTTAAACTTGACCTCTGGACTGGCGCAGTTTCCATAGTCGTTACGACTGACGGAGGCCTGAATGAATGAAAGATGGTGAAATCCCAAAATTCCTTGCAATAACTCGTTGAGAAATGTTGTTCTTAAACTGTTTGACAATTTGCTCACACATTTGTTCACAAAGTGGTGACCCTCGCTCTATCTTTGTTTGTGAATGACTGAGCATTTCATGGAAGCTGCTTTTATACCCAATCATGGCACCCACCTGTTCCCAATTAGCCTGTTCACTTGTGGGATGTTTCAAATTAGTGTTTGATGAGCATTTCTCAACTTTTTCAGTCTTTTTTGCCACTTGTGCCAGCTTTTTTGAAACATGCAGGCATCAAATTCCAAATGAGCTAATATTTGCAAAAAATAACAAAGTTTTCCAGTTTGAACGTTAAGTATCTTTTCTTTGCATTCTATTCAATTGAATATAGGTTGAAAAGGATTTGCAAATCATTGTATTCTGTTTTTGTTTACGATTTACACAATGTGACAACTTCACTGGTTTTGGGTTTTGTCCATAATGTTAGATATAGAGAACATACAGACATTTTATTTCCATCCATTTTCTACTGCTTGTCCCTCTCGGGGTCGCGGGGGTGGCTGAAGCCTATCCCAGCTGCATTCGGGCGGAAGGTGGGATACACCCTGGACAAGTCGCCACCTCATCGCAGAGCCACCACAGATAGACGGACAACATTCACACTCACATTCACACACTAGGGCCAATTTAGTGTTGCCAATCCATCTATCCCCAGGTGCTTGTCTTTGGAAGTGGGAGGAAGCCGGAGTACCCGAAGGGAACCCACACAGTCACAGGAAGAACATGCAAACTCCACACTCAAAGACCCCGAGCCCGAGGATCGAACCAAGTACCTTCTGGCACACACACTAACCCCTGTTCCAGCGTGCTGCCCTAGTTATTTATTAAATCAAAAATATTGAAATTCAATGATTTGGTACATTTGCAAACAGCTAAAATTATGCGCAAGGCAAACTACAACCTGCTAGCCAAGATTGTACAACAATTCTTCTCAACAAAAGAGGACAAATATAACCTTAGAGAAAAATTTTAACACTTAAACACTTAAAACCATTATTATACTATGGAAGTAGAATTGTCTCACATCAACTTATATATGTCAATATGATATTAATACATATGCATACATTAATAAATATACAAATACAAATGTGATATACATTGGGGGCGTGGTTAAGATATATATATATATATATATATATATATATATATATATATATATATATATATATATATATATATATATAAGAAATACTTGACTTTCAGTGAATTTTAGCTATATATATATATATACATATATACATATATATTTTATTATATGTATATATATATATATATATATATATATATATATATACATAAATAAAAGAAATACTTGAATTTCAGTGTTCATTTATTTACACATATACACACACATAACACTCCTCTACTCATTGTTGAGTTAAGGGTTGAATTGTCCATCCTTGTTCTATTCTCTGTCACTATTTCAGAACACACACATTATACAAATATACATTATAAAATCAATAAGAAAACGGGAGCTCTAATTTGGGAGTCTGAATTAGGATCAGAAGTTCCTATATAAACATTGCGCACTCACGTCGCCATTTTGTATTGATTACTGCAGCTGTGCACTGGATTCATTCACAAATACAAACTACAACTCACAAACACTTTAGAGTTAGGCTCAACCATCAGAATGTGTACTTAAACTTATAAAGATCACATGGATATTATTCAGTGAGTTGATTCACCAAAACTAACCTGTTATACAGGAGGAAAAAGCACACAGGACGTTTCAATTGTTCACAGACTGGTCGCTCTCATCAGAATGACAAGACACTTCCGGTCTGCAGGTGATAGCATTCAATTGGGAAGAAACGCCCTACTGCCCCCTACTGACCAATGTGAATACTGATAAATGTGTAATGACAGCTCCAAAAACTAATTCAAACCACAAAATAAACTGAATAAATCAACACAAAAATGTGACACATTATGGGTGGGTCACATATGCATGTACAACAGGCTGTCAACACGTCACTCAGGTCCGCATGGAGCTAGAGGGGGCGTGGCCTCCAGCTCCGCCTGAATTTCGGGAGATTTTCGGGAGAAAATTTGTCCCGTGAGGTTTTCGGGAGAGGCGCTGAATTTCGGGAGTCTCCCGGAAAATCCGGGAGGGTTGGCAAGTATGCTCCCTAGTGTGCCTCAGATTGGCTCGCCAGTGTCTGACCATGTCTATGACCGAGTCCGCTCTGGCTGCAGTACCCTCTGCTGGTTGTTCAGGGGAGTGTGTAGGTCACATGTATCTGTGCATTTGGTTTGTGGGAGGAATGTCTCATCAACACAAAAGCAAAAAAGCGATCCACATATGCAAATTCAATACAAATACAAATACAAAATCAAGCATATTTATACTCAAATCCCAAAAATATATTTATAAATACATGTTTATTTATACAACTTCTTGATTTATTTGTATGTCACGTTTTTATATTTATACATTTTATTTGTATATATTTTCAAATCTCAAAAATATATTTACAAATACGCGTTTATTTATACAAATTATTTATTTATTTGTATATCACATTTGTATTTGTATTTGTATATATATTCATATAGGCAGAGGTGTGGACTCAAGTCACATAACTTGGACTCGAGTCAGACTCGAGTCATGAATTTGATGACTTTAGACTCGACTTGACAAAATGTAAAAAGACTTGCAACTCGACTTAGACTTTAACATCAATGACTTGTGACTTCACTTGGACTTGAGCTTTTTGAATTGACATGACTTGACATGACTTGCTACTTTCCCCAAAACCCAAAGATGAAAAAGTTATTCGGGAGCGCTCCGTATTTTTCATTGTGTACTTGTCTATCAGCGTTGCGTGTGTCAGCTGGTGTGGTCTCAGTACAACAGCCAATCAAATTAGATCTACTTTGTTTTCATCACACAGCATTCATCCAATCAAATTGCAGGACAACCAACGAAGAAGACATGTCCAAACCACACGCCAGTGAACAAAAAATGATACCTAAAATAATTTCGTTTGGGTATAAAAATTACGAGGTGGTCAACACAAAACGGTTTGCAGTATGCAACACATGCGGTTCGAAAATTACTGATGGAGAGGCAACAACTTCCAACTTCGTCCGGCATTTGAAGTTGCACAAAGAACGGTAAGTTTTGAATGTACCGTAAGATAACGTTTATTGGCTAAGTAACGTGACTTTTATTTGCTGTGTAGTTAAATCAGTGAGGCTGTAAACTCACTGCTAACGTTATAACGTTATTGCAAACACGGGAATCTGTTGCAGTTCACTACCTTATTCATACTTTTTGTTCAGTGATTTTTTTAAGCAGGGTTACGTTAGTCAATATATCACACGTAACGTTAGACGGCGGTCAGCAGCACCGCGTATTTTAGCCACATAAAAAAAGACAAAAATAGTAAATTAAAGGTCAGTTAAAATGTATACTATATTATGAATATGTGTACCGTTTTAGCTAGCTTTCTAACATACTGTTGGTTGTTTACCTCAGTGGTCCCCAACCACCGGGCCACAGCCCGGTACTGGTCCGTGGATCGATTGGTATCGGGCCGCACAAGAAATATTATTTTTTTCTTTTTTTAATTAAATCAACATAAAAAACACAAGATACACTTACAAGTAGTGCACCAACCCAAAAAAACTCTCTCCCCCTTTTGTTCTGGGCATTGAACATGAAGACTCTTCCTTCACTGTTCCGAGTGGCCATGAGAGTCTTGGCAGTGCCTGCCTCCAGTGCTCCAGTGGAGCGAGTTTTCAGCCATGGTGGCATCATACTACGCCCCCATCGTGCACAAATGACTGACAGACTCTTGGCTAATTTGGTCTTTTGCAAATGCAATGCAGCATAGGGCCCTGACATATAAAAAGTACAACTTTTTTGTTATGTTCACGTATATGTCATGTTTTTTCAATGTTAACACTTTTGTACAAATAAGTACATTTGCACTTTATTTTTCAATGTGTTTGTTCTGTAAATGAATGAGTTAATGTTTAAAATGACTGGTTAATAGTGCTATTATAAAGTGCAATGTCAGCACAATTTTCTTTCCTGCAATTTAAAATGCACTTGTTTTAATAAATAAATACAGCGTTTGAAAAGCATACACAATCTGTGTTAATATATTAGTCTGTGGTTAAAAGGACTTGAAAGGACTCGAAAATCAAAATGCAGGACTTAGGACTTGACTTGAGACTTTCCAGTCTTGACTTTGGACTTGACTCGGGGCTTGCCTGTCTTGACTCGGGACTTGACTCGGACTTGAGGGCAAAGACTTGAGACTTACTTGTGACTTGCAAAACAATGACTTGGTCCCACCTCTGCATATAGGCATATGTATTAATATCATATTGATATATATAAGTTGATGTGAGACAATTCTACTTCCATTTTATATTAGTATGTAGAATTAAATTATGGAAAGGATTAAGCAAATAAATCAAACAAAGCACTAACTTGATTCACTTTAAGAAACTGTTCAAACTACAAGTGTTTACAAAGTACAAGGAAGAATTATGACAAACGTATTTTACTTGAAAATGATATGTTATTCATCTCATTATGTGAATCATAACTGACGTAACTATTTATGTAAAGAACTTTTGTATTCCGAAAGAAGTGATGTAAATTATGTGCAAATGGAGAACAGGAAGTGAACATGTGTTAGTACTGGAATTGCTACGAGGTAGAAAAGGAGTACAGAATTAAATAAACTCTGCGTCTTCGTGCTCATTTTCGGACATGTTTTAAATAAAATAAAAAATATGTGATGTATCTTACTGAAATTGTATACATTCAACCAACCAGACAGACAGAATGAAGTACCTCGGGCTCTGTCTCCGCCTGCTGGCTCACAGGCCGCTATAATGCGAGTACGCACCGGAAGTGATGCCGGTTTCACCGCACTATCGGAGGAAGTAGAGTCAAGTCCCCGCCAACCAACCACACGACTCGGACGGTCGTCGACTACCTACTGACGCATGGTGCATATGGACCAGCTAACTCTCACCAACTCAGGAAAAAACAACTTTTGGGGGGGGGGGACGTCTCCATTTACCTTCAACATTGACGACGGTGAAGACCACCTTTTGTCCGCCTCTTCAAGTAAGCGCCTTTACGTTCTCTCACGACTGTCGTAAAACTACTGTTGTTGTTTTTTGGAATTAAAACGTCGGTTTCCTCCTTTTTAATCACCAAGTCGTTAGAAACCTGTTTTTCGCGCTCTATTGGCAAGTAGGAAGGATGTGAGAGGAACGACGACGCGTGTTCGGTGCCGCCATACCAGTGTGAAATCTTAATGTAACCTGGGCGACATGCTTATTATGTGTGTGTGTTAGTGTCGCTTCATGGACCACAAGAGGTCTACATAAATCATGTCAAGCTACTCTTGTGCTTGACAATAAATTGGTGTGTACACAGAGTATTCCTAATATCAATCAATCAATCAATTAATCTAAGTTTATTTATATAGCCCTAAATCACGAGTGTCTCAAAGGGCTGCACAAGCCTCAGATCCCACATCAGGGCAAGAAAAAACTCAACCCAATGGGATACAATGAGAAACCTTGGAGGGGACCGCAGATGTGGGGCCCTCTGGGCCACAGGTGCAATGGATCTACAAACCCCGTTTCCATATGAGTTGGGAAATTGTGTTAGATGTAAGTATAAACGGAATACAATGATTTGCAAATCATTTTCAACCCATATTCAGTTGAATGCACTACAAAGACAAGATATTTGATGTTCAAACTCATAAACTTTTTTTTTTTTTTGCAAATAATAATTAGCTTAGAATTTCATGGCTGCAACATGTGCCAAAGTAGTTGGGAAAGGGCATGTTCACCACTGTGTAACATGGCCTTTCCTTTTAACAACACTCAGTAAACGTTTGGGAACTGAGGAGACACATCTTTTAAGCTTCTCAGGTGGAATTATTTCCCATTCTTGCTTGATGTACAGCTTAAGTTGTTCAACAGTCCGGGCATCTCAGTTATAGTATTTTAGGCTTCATAATGTGCCACACATTTTCAATGGGAGACAGGTCTGGCCTACAGGCAGGCCCGTCTACTACCCGCACTCTTTTACTACGAAGCCACGTTGATGTAACACGTGGCTTGGCATTGTCTTGCTGAAATAAGCAGGGGCGTCCATGGTAACGTTGCTTGGATGGCAACATATGTTGCTCCAAAACCTGTATGTACCTTTCAGCATTAATGATGCCTTCACAGATGTGTAAGTTACCCATGTCTTGGGCACTAATACACCCGCATACCATCACAGATGCTGGCTTTTCAACTTTTCGCCTATAACAATCCGGATGGTTCTTTTCCTCTTTGGTCCGGAGGACACGACGTCCACAGTTTCCAAAAACAATTTGAAATGTGGACTCGTCAGACCACAGAACACTTTTCCACTCTGTATCAGTCCATTTTAGATGAGCTCAGGCCCAGCGAAGCCGGCGGCGTTTCTGGGTGTTGTTGATAAACGGTTTTCGCCTTCCATAGGAGAGTTTTAACTTGCACTTACAGATATAACGACCAACTGTAGTTACTGACAGTGGGTTTCTGAAGTGTTCCTGAGCCCATGTGGTGATATCCTTTACACACTGATGTCGCTTGTTGATGCAGTACAGCCTGAGGGATCGAAGGTCACAGGCTTAGCTGCTTACGTGCAGTGATTTCTCCAGATTCTCTGAACCCTTTGATGATATTACGGACCGTTGATGGTGAAATCCCTAAATTCCTTGCAATAGCTGGTTGAGAATGGTTTTTCTTAAACTGTTCAACAATTTGCTCACGCATTTGTTGACAAAGTGGTGACCCTCGCCCCATCCTTGTTTGTGAATGACTGAGCATTTCATGGAATCTACTTTTATACCCAATCATGGCACCCACCTGTTCCCAATTTGCCTGTTCACCTGTGGGATGTTCCAAATAAGTGTTTGATGAGCATTCCTCAACTTTATCAGTATTTATTGCCATCTTTCCCAACTTCTTTGTCACGTGTTGCTGGCATCAAATTCTAAAGTTAATGATTATTTGCAAATAAAAAAAGGTTTATTAGTTTGAACATCAAATATGTTGTCTTTGTAGCATATTCAACTGAATATGGGTTGAAAATGATTTGCAAATCATTGTATTCCGTTTATATTTACATCTAACACAATTTCCCAACTCATATGGAAACGGGGTTTGTAGTTAATAGTGAGAGAGTCCAGTCCATAGTGGGGCCAGCAGGAGATAATCTTGGGTGGAGACAAGTCAGCAGCGCAGAGACGTCATCAACTGATGCACAGATAATGGTCCACCCCGGGTGCCAACTTTGAACAGCTCGCGCTTCATCTGTAGTCACCTAATAACCTCTCGACGCAGGAGAGGGGGGAAGAGCAGAAAAGAGACGGCAGATCAACTGGTCTAAAATGGGGGTCTATTTAAAGGCTAGTGTATACAAATGAGTTCTAAGATGGGACTTGAATGCTTCTACTGAGGTAGCATCTCTAACTGTTACTGGTAGGGAATTCCAGAGTCCTGGAGCCCAAATAGAAAACGCTCTATAGCCTGCAGACTTTTTTTGGGCTCTGGGAATCACTAATAAGCCAGAGTTCTTTGAACGCAGATTTCTTGCCGGGACATATGGTATGTTGATGAGAACATATTTATGATTGATGACGAAAACTAGCGGTGTACACCTTCTAGTATTCATTCCCAAATCCTGGTAACAATGTTAATCATGTCATGTTGTATGACCATTGCGAAGGGGTTCAGCATATATTTAAGTAGCTTATAGGTCCTAGCTGACCACCTGATGACATGTGACCTTCGCCATAGCCACTTGGCTTCCACTGGCAGCCACCTTGCACAGGCTGATGTAAAAAAAGCAAGAATATGTAATGTATCTGTGATCTACAGCACGGTTTTCAACTGGCAGCCTGCCACCAAATGCACCTGGTGAATAACATCAGACGAGCCCACAGATTCAGTTCGAAACTTAGGGTGACTTAAAGCGAAACTGCACTTTTTGGGGGGAATTTTGCCTATCATTCACAACCATTATGAAAGACATAGCAAATGTTTTTTTAATTTTTTTTTATGCATTCTAACTCGTAAGTAAACATAAATAAAAGTCAATGGTAGGTACTCTGTTCCGTCCATAATACCCAATAAATAACCATCCAATAACCGCCAACCCTGCTCCATTTAAATTTTGTGACGAACCAAGTATTAGTAATGTTATTATAAGTGCTAACGCAGACAAACTATTTATAGCGGCGCCGTGATCACAAGCTTGTGTGCCTAATGTTGGCATCATCGAGTGGTAAGCTGCTTCCTTGCTTGTGGAAGTTTATTGTAGATCATAAATAATGCTAACCTGACTAAGGCTGAAACGACGCGTCGACATAGTCGACGTCATCGGTTACGTAAATACGTTGACGCCGTTTTTGTGCGTCGACGCGTCGCATAATTATGTCACACTACCGTCATGGCGGAGCGCAAAGCAGATGATGCGAGCGGTGCGAGTGAGGGAAAAAAAGCACGCCAAAAGTCGTCAAAAGTGTGGGAGTATTTCAATAAACGGCCTAATAATGTTGTAGCGGCGAACAGCTGTCTCGTCAGCTGACGCGCGAGCTCGCAACCGTGGCTGCTTAGCAACCAGCCAAACCCCACTTAATAAAATTATATTTTATCTTCGAGCACATCCGCATCCCTATTCACCTAGGCAACCCCAGGAAATGTATATAATTCGGCATTATTTTGGCCAGTCGGCTTATATGATCAGAGCTGATCAGTTTACGTTCACGCGCAGGTATAACGCGGCGCGCTCCCGTCTCATCTGCTGGTGCGCGAGCCCGGTAATTAGACAGCTTGGTCAAATCAAGGAGTACAAAAGACGCCAGCGCAGAGTGGAAAAAGGTTTAGTTCATTACAGATAACCAAGAGTTGTGCCAAAAGTTTACCAAAACCAAAAGCTGAACGGACAGCCGGTAAGATTTAATATTTCTCTTTGTGGGTGTGGCGCACCTGTTGCGCTGGTGAGATTGGGAGGGGTTGGGGGCGGGGGGAGTTGTGTGCATGTAGCGAGCTTAGTCTGGAGGCTAAATACACACGGTGTTTTGTGTAATTGTTGTTTAGTGTTGATATTCTTTGCTTAGTTTGATAAATGTTGGAGCAGTTTGCTTCATCAGGAGGGTGAAGTCGCTCAACTTAAAGTGTTGGATTTAAGTGTGTTGGATCATTGGCTGCTGGTGAGGGCATAGAAAAAGGGGCATTTTTCTACCAGTAGACAGCGTTTAAGATTGAGTGTTTCACTGCTAAATTAATAATATATTTATACTGAATATGGATTTTAAATATGTATCTAAATAGGTGGTTAATTGGTTAGGTATTTATGTATTTGTATATTGGGTTTTCTGTTGCATTTATCTATTGTGTTTCTGGGTTTAAATGTATTTTATATGTATCTTGGTGCATTTATGTTGAGACAATTTATTTAAAATCTTTTTTAACTTAAAGGGAAAAGATGTGTCCATTTTCTTGCACTTGTTTAATGGTTAAGAGTTTGATAGCCTAATTAATAATTGTAAATTATGGGATTGATAATTGATTGATTTTTTACAGCATGTTAATCTTGTAGTGTTTTGTCCTTAAAGGTTTTTCACCTACTAAAGAAGCTAAAGGCTACTAATGACAGCTAAAGAAACTAAAGTCTACTAAAGTCTACTAACACTGCTAAAGACTGCTAAAAAGACTAAAGAAGAAAAAAGAAGCTGTTTCTTTGTTGGAAAAACTGTTGCAAACTAAAGGAAAATAAAAGGAAAAAGTAACTACGGTCTGGTCTTTTGAGTGAAATCCAGAAGCCACATTCAGCATTGGTACAACCCTTCAAGTGTGGGATAAGCACAGCGAAAAAAGCAAAACACTTGACAGTTGTTGTATGCACACTGTGTCGAGCGGAAATGGCCTATCATAGCAGCACAACGGCTATAAACGGACATTTGAAAAGAAAACACACGACAGCGTTCTTGCCATCACCGTCAACTAGTCAATCGTCCGCGTGAGTATACGTTGTCATCATTACACAAAAACATGAATGTGTCATTTGTATCTGCGTTGTAAATTCATAAACGAAAACACTGTTTCGCTCTGAGAGGCGCGTTTGGCGTGCCTGTTCAGTGTTTACAAAGACGCGCTCCTCTTTAACGCTAACGTTAATTAGTTGTGCAAATACCTTTTACAACATTAACAGTTACCGTATTTTCCGCACTATAAGGCGCACCGGATTATTAGCCGCACCTTCTATGAATTACATATTTCATAATTTTGTCCACCAATAAGCCGCCCCGGACTATAAGCCGCGCCTACGCTGCGCTAAAGTGAATGTCAAAAAAACGCTGCGCTAAAGTGAATGTCAAAAAAACAGTCAGATAGTTCAGTCAAACTTTAATAATATATTGAAAACCAGCGTTCTAACAACTCTGTCCCAAAATGTACAAATGTGCAATCACAAACATAGTAAAATTCAAAATGGTGTAGAGCAATAGCAACATACCGGTAATGTTGCTCGAACGTTAATGTCACAACACACAACACACAAAATAAACATAGCGCTCACTTTCTGAAGTTATTCTTCATTCGTACCGGTAAATCCTTCGAATTCTTCGTCTTCGGTGTCCGAATTGAAAAGTTGCGCTAGCGTGGCTTCCAAAATGGCCGGCTCCGTCTCTTCGAAATCATCGGATTCAGTGTCGCTGTTGTTGTGCAGCAGTTCTGTGAATCCTGCCTTCCGGAAAGCTCGGACCACAGTTGTGACAGAAATATCTGCCCAGGCATTTACAATCCACTGGCAGATGTTGGCGTATGTCGTCCGGCGTTGTCTGCCCGTCTTAGTGAAGGTGTGTTCGCCTTCGGTCATCCATTTTTCCCACGCAGTTTGCAGTCGTGATTTGAATGCCCTGTTGACACCAATATCCAGCGGTTGGAGTTCTTTGGTTAATCCACCCGGAATGACGGCGAGTGTTGTATTTGTGTGCTTCACTTGTTTTTTGACACCATCTGTGATGTGGGCGCGCATAGAGTCATATATCAACATGGACGGAGCAGCGTGAAAAAAGCCACCCGGCCGCTTCGCGTAAACTTCCCTTAACCACTCGCTCATCTTTTCTTCATCCATCCATCCCTTCGAGTTAGCTTTTATGATGACGCCGGCTGGAAAGGTCTCTTTTGGCAAGGTCTTCCTTTTGAATATGACCATGGGAGGAAGTTTCTGGCCATTAGCATGGCAAGCTAGAACCACAGTGAAGGACGACTTTTCATTCCCAGTGGTGCGAATATTCACCGTACGTGCTCCCGTTGTATCAACAGTGCGGTTCACAGGAATATCAAAAGTCAGTGGAACCTCGTCCATGTTGATAATGTTCTCTGGCCGGATCTTTTTTTCCGCTATCTTCTTTTTACAATATGCACGGAAAGTAGCCAGCTTTTCTTTAAAGTCGTTAGGCAGTTGCTGTGAAACAGTGGTCCGTGTGCGGATGGAGAGATTGCGTCTTTTCATAAACCGAAAACACCAAGAAGCACCACCTTTAAAATCATCCAGGTGAAGTTCGCTTGCTAGCGTTGTTGCCTTCATTCGAATAGTGATGGTGCTGACACTTCTGCTTGCTGCTCTCTGCTCAACAACCCACTGTTCGAGTTCGTCCTCCAACTGTTGCCATCGTGCTTTGTTCCCTCGGAAGCTCTGTTTTGTCTTCTTTACCTGGCGCAGGTCATCTTCTTGCTTCCTCCACCTACGCACCATTGATTCATTTATGTTATATTCTCTTGCTGCTGCTCTATTTCCGTGTTCTTCGGCATGACTTATTGCCTTAAGTTTAAATTCTGCGTTATAAGCGTGTCGTTTAGTAGGAGCCATTTTGTAGTCTGGTCTTTACAGATGTAGACAAACAAAGGAAATGAAACGAAATATCCGCGCGCTTCTTTTTCTTCCGGGGGCGGGCGGTAGCGCTTCCTGTTCTATGGGGGCGGGTGCTTACCTTGGCGGTTGCTTGCGTAGAAGAAGAAGCACTTCCTGTTCTACCGGGAAAAAAGATGGCGGCTGTTTACCGAAGTTGCGAGATCGAAACTTTATGAAAATTAATCGTAATAAAGCGCACCGGGTTATAAGGCGCACTGTCATCTTTTGAGAAAAATTGTGGTTTTTAGGTGCGCCTTATAGTGCGGAAAATACGGTACATATACTATGGACAAACGAACAATTAACTTTCACTTTAATCATACTATCATTGTTGTGTTATTAAGCAAAATAAGCAATACTTTTACTTTTGTTGAAATGTTTATACTGTTGTTACAGAATATTTCGTTTTGCACTTTTTTGTATTGGATGTTTATCTTTTATTTTTGCACATTTTAAAGCAAAATAAGCAATACTTTTACTTTAGAAATGCTTATACTATTGAAGAATATTAAGATTTGCACTGGATGTTTTATATTTTTATATTTGCACATTAAAAAGCAAATAAGCTACTTTTAATTGTGTTAAACGTTAAAAGTTTTAAATGTTTACATTGTTACAGAATATTTTGTCATGTTGTTGTCAATGTTGACTGAGTGGCCATACTTTATTTTTTTGTAAATAAAAGTCATGCCTTTTGAAAAAACTGACCTACATTTATTTTTTCATCTTCATTTTAAATATAAAAAAAAAATCGGTAAAAAGAAAAATAATCTATAGATTAATCGAAAAAAATAATCTATAGATTAACCGATTAATCGAAAAAATAATCTATAGATTAATCGATAGAAAAATGATCGTTAGCTGCAGCCTTAAACCTGACTATCGCCAGATCTTTGTAGTTTGCTGAGCTCCACACAAGGATCTGGGCTCGAGGGCATTGCAAACTTTTTCAAGATAGCAAAAAATGATGAACCATATAAGGATCGCCGGGCGGGATCTCATAGATGTGACGTAGCGCCGAAGCGACTGTTTGATTCAAATAACAATGGCGGCACGCAGCAAGGAGTCGTGTGCTGACATTGATTCTGCTGTTGCAACTGTTTTGTCGAATCTATCGAATATTACCGGTAATTCTTTAAAAGATGAACAGGGAACGGTTTTGAAGGCATTTATTTTACTTTTCGCTCTGTCGTTATCCATTATGTCGACGTTTCTGTTTTGGATTTCCCAGCGTCACGGGTTGATTTCAATGTGAGTGGTTGAAGTAGCACGTCATTCAAGATAACGGACAAATGGTTTATCCAATCACATACAATTATTTTTTTTACAAGGCCCCGCCTTCTGAAATACATCTCCTATTGAGAAGTTCCAGATCCCTGTGTGGAGCTCAGCAAACTACAAGGATCTGGCGAGAGTCAGGTTGAAATAATGCCTCTCACCTGGATAGTAGAAGGAAGAGGACATATTCCTACAAGTAGGTACTATTTGACAGCCAAGAAAACGACGGAAAAAGACGCTTGGTTCCCCCTTTTTCTTTGCGAGGATTTTGAGTCATTCTTCATCTAAACGGGACTATAACAAGATTTTATCAGTCCGCATCCTAATACAGTCAGTGATGTTTTATTATGTTTGTTGGCTCTCATGAAGTCTGCAGTGAGTAATAATCAGTCATATTATTGGGGGGGAAAGCAAGTTGTGATCCATTTTTGAAATTAATGCACAGCATATGCTTAAAATTAGTAACATACTTAAATATGACACGTTATTATAAATGTTACAATTACTACAATACATATATACTTAGTGTTTGTATAAAACCTTACTGAAGGTGTTTGGATGTTTTTGTTTTTTTTTAGATAGGCGGAATAGAGCGACTCACTGACTCCCTTAGGCTCCAATGTAAGCGGACTTTTAAACTTTGAATAGTGAGATTGCATAAAAAAAAGAAAAATACATTTGTTCTTGGACTGTGATTGATAGGCAAAATTCCAAAAAAGTACAGTTTCCCTTTCAGCAGCTTTCTAAAAACACCAGCACATTCGTGTCACAGAGAGGATCTTTGACTAACCTTATCCTTCAAAACCGTAGAGTGCTCCTGTCACAAAAAGGGTCTTTGACCTGCGTTTTTGCAGTATGTGCTTATAAGTTGCAGCGTGCTCTTGTGTAGATTAGGGGTTCCCAAACTTTTTGCCGACAAGGGCCAAACTAAACATGTGACAATGGGTCTTGGGCCAAACAGCAATTTTAAGCATTCAGCAGCTCCATAAGTGAGGAGTTTAGCCCTATACCGCCACATATAATGTAGTCGAGATCATCACATCACGAGTTAGCCCATTAATGATTGTATGAGATTGAAATAGTGTGACCAGCCTTTTTGCGGTTGGTGTTTAAAACAGGAAAGCTCTCCTGTCATACAGAAACCCTTTGACTGGTGTTTTGTGCCGTAGGTCGTTAAAACAGAGTTTCTGTTATAAAGTTAAAGTTAAAGTACCAATAATTGTCACACACACACTAGGTGTGGCGAAATTATTCTCTGCATTTGACCCATCACCATTGATCACCCCCTGGGAGGTGAGGGGAGCAGTGAGCAGCAGCGGTGGCTGCGCCCGGTAATCATTTTTGGTGATTTAACCCACAATTCCAACCCTTGATGCTGAATGCCAAGCAGGGAGGTAATGGGTCCCATTTTTATAGTCTTTGGTATGAAGAATTTCCACAAAACATTTACCTGTAGGTCTTAACAACAGAGCGCTTGTGTTGTATATAGAGAATATTTAACTCGTGTTAACATACTGATATGTACGGAGCCCCTAAAGGGACATGGGGGAAATTTTTATTTATATAATTGTATTTTATTTAATTTTTTTTTTTTAGACATGTATCTCGTGCGCACGAAAAACTATCTCGTGCGCACTTTTACGAGATACATGTCTAAAATAAAAAATTATAATTTAAAAAAAAATTTGTTATATAACTTTATAAAAAGTTTCTTGTGCGCACGAGAACGTTTCTTGTGTGCACGAGATACATGTCTAAAAAAAAAAAAAAAAATTCCCCCATGTCCCTTTAGGGGCTCCGTAGATATGTACTTTAATAAGGGTAAGAAAAAAACATAAACAACCTGTTATGTATGTTGCATTATCAATGTTGTATTATACTTGTGTATCAATATTGCGCAGCCAAAGCAAAAAGGTAAATATGCAGGGTTTGAAGTCGGCAAAACTGTTCCGTTACAGTATACCGTATTTTTCGGACTATAAGTCGCAGTTTTTTTCATAGTTTGGCCGGCTCCAGTGCGACTTATATATGTTTTTTTCCTTTTTTATTATGCATTCTCGGCAGGTGCGACTTATACTCCGGTGCGACTTATACTCCGAAAAATACGGTACTTGGTATATCTGTATAAAATACATATACACATACCTTATAACATGTAATTTGACATAGATGGTAAACACTACTTACATGTACATTTGTATATTCCAAGGTTAGCATTTAAAAAAAAAAAATTTAATTCATGATTGAAAAAAACATGTGCGCTCCTGTCACATCGACAATTTAATGTTTTTTCGCGGTCAGTCCTTAAAAACAGCAAAGTGCTCCTGTCATCGAGAGGCTCTTTGGCTATTGTAAATATATTGAAGATATGACATCAATGTTCTGGACAAAATAAGTATAGTTAAGAGAGAAGAGTTTGACTTTCTAAAAATGTGGCTCTGCAGAAAAAAATCAGTTGAATAGCACTAGTAGAAGTCATGCAAAGAAAGCAGTTTTTATTTCAGCTATGCAAATGTGAGTGTGAATGTTGTCTGTCTATCTGTGTTGGCCCTGCGATGAGGTGGGCACTTGTCCAGGGTGTACTCCGCCTTCTGCCCGAATGCAGCTGAGATAAGCTCCAGCACCCCCCGCCACCCCGAACGGGACAAGCGGTAGAGGATGGATGGATGGAAACATTCTTAGCTGTGCTTGTTATTGCTTGCATTGAGACAGCTAGCTATAATAAAGACTCTGGTGTGTGTGTGTATTACAGTCACAGTAAATGTAATTGTAACACTGTATGACTTGTCTCAATAGTTTGACAAGAACACTTCATAGGACAATGAAGGGACGTAAACGTAAAGAGGCTCCTTCAGACTGGTGAGTTGCGATGTGACACACTTTCGACACAAGTTTAAATGTGCATGCAGCCTTTTGTGCAGACACCTGTACTTCATTGTTAATAGCCAGGCTGCTTTAACACGGTAACTTCCCACCTTTAGGGGCTGCTTGGTGGCGATATGTTTCTTCGTCCTGGGCCTGGGAACACTGCTGCCATGGAATTTCTTCATGACTGCCATATTGGTAAAAACATCATATTTCATGTGTTGTGACCTTTAGAGTGAGCATGTGATATGAAATGGTGGTCTTGTGTTGTACCGAATGCTTCTGGAGCCTTAAGCATATGATTTATAAGTGGTGAGGCATGTAATATGCTCTTGTGAAGCTTCCTTTCTCACACTTGTTTTATTTTTCCTTGACTGAAAGCCACTTGCTGTGTTTGAACCCTCTCCCGATCTTTTTATGTATGCATGGTATTCTTTTATTGAACAGTGCTTAAAACCACCACTGACATTATAAAAACATGTCTGTCTTTCCTCTGTTTCCTCATGTCACACATTCTACCACCCCTGTGTGTAGTATTTTGAAAGCCGCCTGAACACAACAGGCACGCTAACTGAGGCGGGCAACAACACAGACGAGGCCCCTAAAGATTACTACTTCAACAGCCTGATGACCCTGCTGTCCCAGCTGCCCCTGCTGCTATTCACCCTGCTCAACTCCATCCTCTACCAGAGGTAGGCCATGTTCATGACATATAAACAGTAATAGGGTTCTGACTGTATGCCATAATCATGGTTCTACTTTTTTACCGTTTTACGGTCACAGTTCGGTTCATTTCGGGTACAGTGAGGGAACAAATTAAGCAATTATAGGTAATAATTAAGCAATTATTACCTATAATAATTGCTTAATTGAAACAACAAACTGCAAGCAGGTAATTCTCCAATAAATATAATGATTAAATATTGAAGTTGGGCGCAACTTTGAGACATTCGGTGCATTAAAATACTAACATTTTAGGGCTGTACAATTAATTACATTTTAATCACGATTATTATTCAAAAACATTTCCCGAGGTTGCTGCAGCTGATCATTTTGTTTTACTTCATTTCACTCACTATGCTTCTGTGGAGTTTCGGCGTACATTTTTTGACCACGCTACTGTTAATAGGTGGCAACAGGTGTGGACAATATTGAATACGGACGCATTTGTCCCACCCAAAAAGTTTACTGCGGAGGAGAAAAATATTTGATGTTGCTTTCATTTTGGAAGCATAACACTGGTTGCTCCTTCACTCACCTGCTGTGACAAAGTGTTAATGACGCAACGACACATGCAGCAGGCAATATGTAGTGAACGTTGCCACAACTTGTTGATAACGTCTTGCTGTTTCTTAGGGCTGTATGATTGTCAAAAATAATAATCACGATTATTTTGATTGGTATTGTAATCACGATAATTATTTAATTAATTTGAAAACATCAGTATTTATTTTACCACCAAAACTCCACTTTAAATATACCGGTAGTTAAAAAAAAACTGGATATAAATTAGTAACAAAAATACACAAAAAATAAAATTATATTGCAATAACAATAAATTAAAATAACAATAGAAATAGAAATAACAATAAAATTAAGTTTTTCTGTTTGGTTTATAATTAAGTTTTTTTTACCTTTTAACACTTATTTTACCAGTATAGAATGTGTGCTTCTTGAATAAAATACAATTTAATAAAATGTTTGTTTATTAAATGCAAACATCCTCACATTTATTAGTGCAATACATCTTTGGACAATTTTGACCAGTATTTTAGATCAAAGCATAATAACTGTGTAAATGTATCAATAAGTGCTTTAAGTACATTGTTTGTGGAAGGTACTTTTTGGAAACCTTTTGTTTTTTTTTATTGAGTTAGAGAAAAAGAGAGAGACTGCTTCTGAAGTTGCGACCACTGTTTGCACCTTAATGTTACATCGATGTTGTCGTTCACAACAACACAAGCAGATTAATGTTTTGTGGGTGTATGGCTTGTTCTTGCTTGCTTTAGCTCTATAGTTTAGTTGCTGTTTCAAATGGCCGTGTCGTTTAAGACTAGGCGGTTGAGTGTGTCCGGGATGAATGAGCGGTATCGGACAGGTTATTTTCCCAAACAAATGTTCCTTCTCCTCACCATGACAACATTTCACTTACATTTATGTCAATTTCCCAGATATTATTTTGCGTTTGTCAGCGGTTTCCATTTTATTGGCCAAGTATGGGGCTTTGTCCGTGGTTTCGTGAACGCAGAAATCATATGCCTTACTATTGATTAGGCAGACTCGCGTTGTGTCAAATAAAAAGTAGCAACCATGGTGACATCCAAAACTTGTAGTGGACATGCTTTTTTTTCACTCATTCACTCCTCATCTGTTTCGCCGTCACAAACTCCGGAATTTGCATTTACTTTGCACGGCCCATTAACAGTTTTTGGATTATTATATTTTCATAATCGCGAGAAAGCCACAATGGAAATCGAAATTAAAATTTGATTGATTGTCCAGCCCTACGGTTTCTTCTCAGGGATGATCACTTTAACATTATTTAATTGCTAACTTTGTCAGGGTTCCCAATAAACAATACTAGCTCAAATGTTTTGTAATCTCATTTAATTGAACGCAGGCTATAAAATGTCAGCACGCAGAATTGTCAGTGAGGCGTGAAGATTTTGTATTAGATGTGAGGGGTATCACTCCTATTTATTATTGTTGGCCATTACTTTTGTGTGTTTTTATTTTTTACTTTAAAAACTGTTCATGTGACATAGCATTTTGTTATTGTTTCATGGTTTATACTTAATTCCTATATTACATGTCACATTCTGCTCAAACTTTTTATGGATCTGTCCAGTTACTTAAAATGTACATGCACATCTAGATACATTTAGTACATTTAAATGTACACAAAATGTACATAACTTAAAAAAAATATTCTCTATCAAAAACGGAAAAATAGAGCTAAGGCAGAATGTAATGAGAAAAAGCTGACACGTTGATACTATAAATGAACAAAAACACAAATATTTGTTTTTCAATATATGAATAACATTGATTTATAGCCTTTTTACTAGACTACCGTATTTTCCGGACTATAAAGCGTACTGGTATATAAGCCACAACCACAAGCTTTTAATTTACATTAAAAAATAAAAAAAATCCATACAGCGCACCAGACTTAAAGCCACAGATATATCTGTTGTGAAATTAGTTTTTTTACACAGAAATATTTTGTAAATATTTATTTACCGTATTTGTCGGACTATAAATCGCAGTTTTTTTCATAGTTTGGCCGGGGGTGCGACTTATACTCAGGAGCGACTTATGTGTGAAATTATTAACACATTACCGTAAAATATCAAATAATATTATTTAGCTCATTCACGTAAGAGACTAGACGTATAAGATTTCATTGTTTGGTAAACGTATAGCATGTTCTATATGTTATAGTTATTTGAATGACTCGTGAAATTTTTAACACATTACCGTAAAATATCAAATAATATTTATCTCATTCGCGTAAGAGACGAAGCAAATGGCAGCAATCGTCACACACACGTCAGCAATTGTCACTCACACGTCAACCAATAAGAATTCGGCAGGGGAGGGTCATGGCAGAAGTGCATTGTGGGTCATGGTATGCTAACTGCTATATGCTATACGCTACTGCTGTAGCTATTAAAATGGATCACATCAACATTGGCGGAAACTTATAAAAACTGAGAAGGGCTGAACTAAAATAGCACCGAAAAGGAAATCATATCCTACAGATTACAAGCTGGACATAGTGAACCATACAGCAGAGAACGGCGATCGAGCAGCAGAAAGAAAGGACATACCAGAGGCGACACCGGGGAGGAAGATTTCATCGGATTTAGCGATCGGTAGTGACAGATTGTTTGGTAAACGTATAGCATGTTCTATATGTTAGTTATTTGACTGACTCTTGCCATAATATGTTACGTCAACATACCAGGCATGTTCTCAGTTGGTTATTTGTGCGTCATATGGCGTACACTTATTCAGCCTGTTGTTCACTATTCTTTATTTATTTTAAATTGCCTTTCAAATTTCTATTCTTGGTGTTGGATTTTATCAAATACATTTCCTCCAAAAATGCGATTTATACTCCAGTGCGACGTATAAATGTTTTTTTCCTTCTTTATTGTGCATTTTCGGCCGGTGCGACATGTACTCCAGAGCGACTTATTGTCCGAAAAATACGGTAGTTAATAATCGTGATTTCAATATTGATCGAAATAATTGTGATTAATATTTTGGCCATAATCATGCAGCCCTACTAAAACCAGTCCGATGAAAGTTGATACAGGCCACCGCATTTTTCGGACTATCAGGCCCACTGTCTATTTTTGAGAACATAACATTTTTTTAACTGCGCGTTCTATTCTGAAAATACGGTAATCTATCAAAGCAAAACATCCACATCTTAGCTTTGTGTAATAGGTGACAAAGAAAATGTGTGTAATAAATAATTAGGGCTGTAAAATTCAACGAGATATTAACACATTAACACATTAACGGAAAAGTCCTTAAATTAAAAGAAATATTTGACGCGTGATTAACATGCACGTGTCTTGTGGGGCCCTCAGTTCACCCTGTAGCGTGGGAAAATGTGGCTGTGTTTCAGTTGATGTTGAGCAACAGCCAAGTAAAAAATTGTTAAAAAAAAAACCGCGGCAGGTTGCTCTCCCGACAAGACCAAAGACATTTCCATCCACGATCGCTGTGAGCCGTTATCATCACCGTAGCAAATGCCTCCCGCCGGCTGTCTGCTGCTACTTGAGCTCTTGTATTAGAAGAGGTGGAGCTTCACTTCCATGTTTAGATACCAGTTTAGTGCATTAATACCACAAAATGTGGATTGTTACAATCATGCTGTGATTGTCAAAGATGTTTGGTAATCTGTGATATTTCTACCTAAATACTTTCTAGTACATCAATTGATGATTAAAGTGTGATGACACATTTTCTGGCAGCCTAAGATAATGTTTATATTCCCTTTATATCATGTTATGGTTGATAGTCCTTAATTACAGAGTGTGTAGCAGGCTGATCGCCGAGCAATTTTGCACTGCATTTTATTACAAATTAAAGAAAGTTAAGACATTGTCATGCATAGAGTTGGGTACTGTTTAAATATGAACAATTCCGGATTCGATTTTTATTCTGGTTCCGATTCGAAGATGGGCTTGGTCATCATAAAATGTTGCACGGTTCTAAATGAAGGTGCTAACAAGAGTTCCTATTAAATTAAATGGTGTTTATTGTTCTTGTAATTTAAATATTGTGTGGTCTTCAGTCTAGACATTGGGCACTCAAAAAAAATAGTGGTCGGATAAATAGGGTCAAACCAGCACTTGGTCAGGTTTAAAAACAAATAGAAAAATGCTAAAGTCTAAAAACAGGCAGTGAGTGGAGAAAAACCAGTGCAGAGTGATATAGTCATGTTTTTTCATTCCTGTGAGTTGGCCTGCATGTGGCGAGTGGGGGATTGATTCATGCCAAAGTACAAAGAGTTACATTAGTTCAAGCGGGATATTATTAGTGCATGCACAACTGTTTCTAACTACTTTGTAGGCAGGTATAGTTTGACCTTCTGAAGGAGTCTGAGCTAAATTAAAGCAGTTTTTACCACTGACCTTATTTGTTTGTTGAGTTTTAAATAATTATCAACAAAGACACCCAAGACGTTTTGCAGAAGACCAGTAGAGGGCGACAACGCTAAACCTTAGGTTTAACTGTTATAAGTAACATATACCGTATTTTTCGGACTATAAGTCGACGTTTTTTTCATAGTTTGGCCGTGTGTGCGACGTATACTCCGGAGCGACTTATGTGTGAAATTATTAACACATTATTGTAAAATATCAAATAATATTATTTATCTCATTCGTGTGAGCGACGAAGAAAATGTCCGCGATCGTCACACACACGTCAGCAATCGTCACTCACACGCCAGCCAATAAGAATTCGGCGGGGGCGAGTCATGGCAGAAGTGCATTGTGGGCCATGATATGCTAACTGCTATACGCTACTGCCGTAGCTATTACAATGGATCACATCAACAATCGCGGTAACTTATAAAAACTGAGAAGGACTGAACTAAAATGGCACCGAAAAGGAAATCATATACTGCAGATTACAGGCTGGACGTAGTGAAATATGCTGCAGAGAACAGCAATCGAGCAGCAGAAAGAAAGGACGCTAGCGGGGCGCATACCAGAGGCGACACCGAGGAAAAAGATTTCATGGGATTTAGCGATCGGGAGTGACAGATTGTTTGGTAAACGTATATCATGTTCTATATGTTATAGTTATTTCAATGACTCTTGCCATGATGTGTTGCGTTAACATACCAGGCACGTTCTCAGTTGGTTATTTATGCGTCATATGGCGTACACTTATTCAGCCTGTTGTTCACTATTCTTTATTTATTTTAAATTGCCTTTCAAATGTCTATTCTTGGTGTTGGATTTTATCAAATAAATTTCCCCAAAAAATGCGACTTATACTCCAGTGCGACGTATATATGTTTTTTTCCTTCTTTATTGTGCATTTTCGGCCGGTGCGACATATACTCCGGAGCGACTTATAGTCCGAAAAATACGGTAGTGTGTGCTATGTTTGGTGTGTGTGTGAGTCCTGCGTAATTTCCATATGCGTAAACATTTGTACTTTATGGTGTGACTATATTAACACTAAACATTCTATTTTATCTATGTAAAATACATAATGGACATTATGTATGTAAAATACACAATGGACGTTATACTTTGGTTATGTTTATTTTATGTTTTACAAACCTAAAAGAATGAAGAAGTGTAAAGAAATAAAACTAATGAAGGAAAATAATGCAATAGAAGGAACATCAATCCTCAACAAAACTTCTAGAGCTTCTATTTCTTCATGCTTTTAACTAGCTCTCCACGCTGGAAACGACGAGCGAGGGCAGAGTAATTAATTTATTGACAGTGCAGTATGAAAGCCGATGTGTTTACTTTGCAATTAAGTATACGCTGTCTCAAAAAAATATAACCTGCGAAGGCACTTTCTAACGAAACATCCACATTTTGATGTCAGGCCCCTGAGCCCTCGGGTTCTTGAAACTGCAGCGCTCTTCATTATGTAGTTGAATAGCCCTGTTGTATACTGTACTTGTGTTTAAAGACTCTTCTGTCGCTCCACGCGAGCTTTAGCGAGCAAAACGTCACACAGAAGAGAAGTGTTGTTAAGTGTCTGGGGAAGTACGACGGTCGACGTGTGTGCTTGGGAGAGAATGTGTTTGACTTGAGTTGGTTGTTAGCATGACATTGACAATAAAAGTTAAAAAAGCACATCAGACTTAATCTTTTTCTCAACGCTACAATACATTATACTACTTTAATTTGTTTTCACATAAAAAAAAAAAAATGAAGGTGTGGAGATTATATTTTTATTTTAACCTGTTAGTAAGCATACAAGTAGGTAGAATTTCCTGCTGGGCATTTCTGCCTGCCACATCTTCTCCAGTGCCCATCGGTCAGCTTCTGGGTCATCAGCCAGGAACTACCGAACCTCAACGTTTCTCCCCTTTCATCCTGAAACGTTTCCTGGTGGCGTAGCAGTGACAGGGACGTCTCCCTGTCACTCCCTGCAGCTGATAGATGTTACCCCTGCGGCTATTTTGGAGTTAATGTTCTTTCCCAAGCATCTGTCCTTCCTCCTCAGCCAGAGCCAGCCTTTTCCATCTCCTCTGCTTGCTCTTTTAGTGCCCTCTTCATCTTCCCTCTGGCAATTGCTGCGTCCCTCAAGAGAGGTGTGGTTGACATTCCTACAAAGCCACGGTATCCAACCTCAACTGGGTAGATGGTCAGCCAGCCTTTCTGCACTCGACGGCCAACTTGGCGTATTTGGCCTACTTCCTCTCGAATGCCGCCTGAATCCCTTCCTCGTGTGGAATTGTCAGTTCAATGGAGTGCACCAACTTTGCGTTGATAGATCAAACAACAATGTCGAGATGAAGAGATGTAGCGGTGATCTCTGTAGGAAACTGAAGTTGTCTGTGGAGGTTGACCCTCATGTCCCACTCATGACCAGGGGAAAAGGGTCTTGGTGTTTCTCTTGATTAGGTGTATATTTGCTTCCCACCTTCCATGACACAGTTGGTGTGGTACTCTGCTTGTGGTGACCTCTTGTTGTCGTTGGCGATACCTCACCAGCACTTCCGCTAGTTTCTTCAGGACCTGGCCGTGGCGCCATCTCTAGCACCCCTGAGAGAGTGCGATCTTACAGCCTGACAAAATGTGCTAGAGCATTCTGGGTCTTGCAAAGGTAACAACATTCTTTGTTTCCAAACCATTGGTAGAGGTTGCGAGGGTAGATAAATGTGTCATAGTTTGACCAAATTAGGAAGATAAGCCTTGCCTGTGGAATTTTCCATAGTTCTGACCAGCTGATGTTCAGGTTGGCAACACCCCCCCAGTGACACAGCCTGGATCTTGTTGCACTCTTCATCCATCCTTGTCACCTCTGCCTCCACCATCTTTTTCCTCTCCTTGTGGATGGCTTTTGATGAGAAGCGAGGCGCCTCCCCCCATTGCAGTCCTGCTCTTCCTACCTGGACTCTGCCAACAATCTCTCGGTGTTGCAGCGACGGCTGGATTGACTTCAGTTTGAGCATTGTACTTTCGGCCTGTAAAAACATTGTCGTTCGTGTTCCTTACTAGGACTCTCCTGCATGTAGCCAAATCTGATAGACTGCAATGGCAGTTGCAATATGTTCCTCCCAAAGAGGCCTGTTTTCAGAAAGGCACGCAGCCACATTCTGGTGAACAAGTTGGCTTTTCTATCCATGTCAGTTGGGGTGGAAGAGGGGAACTCGTTCATTTTCAGCAGCCACATCACCATACTATATAGAGTAACCTGGTAACACCATACATTGTACTTCCCAGGGAGTTGGCATTGGTCGATCTTTGCCAGACCATCCGCTAGCTCAGACCTGGTCATTGTACGGCCCCTGGGCCACATACGGCCCTTTGGTTGACTCTGACCGGCCCGTGTAAGGTTAATTGGAAATTACAAAACAAACATATTTTGTCATTTTACCTCATGCATGGACCATATGGACTAAAGCTACAATGCTTTTATTTTGAAGTTTTTTTTTATGCACTTACATAATGACGCGATGCTATAGCAACATGTGCGCGTGATTGGATCGTTGTCACAACAAGATGACTTTAGCCCTCAAAAATGTCCGCTCATGCTAAAAATAAGAAAGGAAGATGCCGAATGCAAGCTTTTCAACAAAAATTGGACTGCAAAGTATTTGTTTACTGAAGTACGAGGTAAAGCCGCTTGTTTAGTTTGCAGGAAGCAGATCGCCGTCTTTAAGGACTACAATTTGAGTCGGCATTACGAGACGAAACACGCGGAGAAATACAAAACTGAAAGGGCGAGAACATCGGAAGCTTTGCTAGCTCAGCTGCAAAATCAACAAGGCTTTTTTACCAGGCTTCACACATCCAGGGATGCAGCAATCAAGACCAGCTTTGTGATATCCCACAAAATCGCTAAAAACAGTAAGCCATTCTCTGAGGAGAGTTTGTCAAAGAGTGCTTGGTGGACTGTGCAGCACTAATATGCCCTGGGAAAAAAAGGCGCATTTGAGCAAGTCCCGCTGTCCAGGCGAACCGTGACGAGGAGGATCGAGGACATTGCAGGGAATCTGGAGCTTCAGCTGCAACGTGAAGTGGCAAGTTTTGACTTTTTCTCCTTGGCTTTGGACGAGAGTTGTGATGTCCGCGACACAGCCCAGCTACTCATATGTGTCCGGGGGATAACGGACTTCAAGATTACGGGGGAGCTGGCATCCATGCAGTCGATGAAAGGAACGACGACAGGGAGCGATCTGTTTACGGAGGTAAATGCGTGCATGGACATTCTGGGATTGAAATGGGACAAACTGGCAGGTGTCACAACAGATGGTTGTCCAAATCTTACAGGGAAAAATGTCGGACTTTTGAAACGTATGCAAGATAAAGTGACAGAAATCGACGCAGATCCATCCATCCATCCATTTTCTACCGCTTATTCCCTTCGGGGTCGCGGGGGGCACTCAGCTACAATCAGGCGGAAAGGCGGGGTACACCCTGGACAAGTCAACCACTTCATCGCAGGGCTCGACGCAGATCAGAAATTGGTATTATTGCATTGTATCAGCTTCACGGTGGCAGAGGGGTTAGTGCATCTGCCTCACAATACGAAGGTCCTGAGTAGTCTTGGGTTCAATCCCGGGCTCGGGATCTTTCTGTGTGGAGTTTGCATGTTCTCCCCGTGACTGCGTGGGTACTCCGGCTTCCTCCCACCTCCAAAGACATGCACCTGGGGATAAGTTGATTGGCAACACTAAATTGGCCCTAGTGTGTTGATGTGAGTGTAAATGTTGTCTGTCTATCTGTGTTGGCCCTGCGATGAGATGGCGACTTGTCCAGGGTGTACCCCGCCTTCCGCCCGATTGTAGCTGAGATAGGCTTCAGCGCCCCCCGCGACCCCAAAGGGAATAAGCGGTAGAAAATGGATGGATGGATGGATGCATTGTATCATACACCGACATGTGTTGTGAAAGTCAGTGCTAAAAATTAACCATGTTATTGATGTTGTTGCTAAAACAGTAAACTTCATCAGGGCACGGGCATTGAATCACAGACAGTTTGTCGCAATTTTGGAGGAGCATGAGACTGAGCGAAGGGACATCGGCTACCACACAGCTGTCAGATGGCTCAGCCTGGGCAAAGGGCTAAAAAGAGTTTGGGACCTGAAAGCCGAGATTCGAGAGTTTTGTAAGAAGAAAGGCAAATACATCGCCAGGGCTCTCAGATGAGGACTGGATAGCAGATTTTGCATTTGCTGTTGATGTAACTGCACTGATGAATGAACTGAACACCAAACTGCAAGGCAAGGGCCTTTTTGTTCATGAAATGCACAGCCTGGTGAAGGCTTTCATGAGAAAGATGCAGTTTCTTTCAAGCCAACTGGAGAGCAACACTCACTCACATGCAAACCCTGAAAGAAGTCACACCATCAGCTGATCACCTCCGCAGGTACTCATCCGTGTTAGGAGCATTGCATGCTGAATTTTCATGGCGATTTGAATATCTCATAACAATCGAGGGTGAAATGCACACGATTTCCTCTCCCTTTACCTGCAGTGTGGATAATGCACCCAGGGATGTTCAGCTGGAACTCATTGACCTGTAGTCTGATGCAGTACTGGCAGAGCACTTTAAGTCAGGATCTCTGCTGGATTTCTACTCTTCTCTTAAGGAGGAGAACTTTCCAAACATGAGGAGACATGCTCAGAAGATGTTGGTTCTCTTTGGCTCTACCTACATGTGTGAACAAACATTTTCAATGATGAAGTTTACAAAATCCAGGTATAGATCCTCTCTCACTGATGATCTGTCAGCTGTGCTTCGCGTCTCAACCTCAGACATTTAACCTGACTTCGATGCACTCGTTAAAGCCCAGCAGACTAGATTTCTCTCACTGAACAAGAAAAAATAACTTAAAAACACCAAATGAGTTGGTTAGACTACAAATGTAGGTACGTAAAGGCACCAATTAGCAGTGAATTGGGACACTTTCTTTGGAAGCCTTTTTCTCAAAATCACAGTTCAGTGATGATCAGTTCAGTTTGTTCAATATGATATGTCTTGCATAATGTTTGGAGCACAAAGACAATATTGTGATGTGATTGAATAAATGATATTTTGTAAGGCAACCCCTAAAGCTTTTCATTTCTTAATTATAACATATAGCCAGTCTTACCAGCTTGTCAAAACAATGCTATTTACTGCTTACAAATACAATTACAATCACAAAAGAAATACAATTAATATTACCGTATTTCCTTGAATTAGCGCCGGGGCGGTAATTAATTTAAAACCTCTTCTCACTACGGCGCTTACCAAAGGCATGCAGTAAATTTAGGCCTGCGCTAAATAATTTAAAACCTCTTCTCACTCCGGCACTTACCAAAGGCATGCGGTAAATTTAGGCCTGCGCTTATAAATTTGAGTGTGATGTAAGGATACCTTCATGAAAAGCACATTTAATAAAAAAAAACGTTATTATGGTCTTACCTTTACTTATAAATGAAGTTCATGCGCCGCTCCTTCTGAATAAAAGCATCGATAACTTGTTTATAGAAGTCTTCCTTATCTTTCTTCAGTTTTAAAAGTCTCCCTGTCTCGATGGAGATCTTCCTTTAATTATTACCTCCTGCTTCGATTTAAAGTCCAGTTTAGAAAACTGTTTTATTTTAGATATGTAATCCTCCATGTTAAAAGTCCAGGCGAAAGGAAAAAATAAACGATCACTGCTAACTGTTGTTGCTTGTTGTCACTTCTTCTGCAGCCGAGTAGTCGCAAGAAGGATCACTAGCGCCCTCAGGAGGCGGGAGTCATTTAATGACTCATATTTGACACACGCAGCTACGGTATATTAATAAAACATAGCTGCTTACTGTTCTTTTTAGCATATTCAATAGCTTGGACCTTAAATCCTACCGAATAGCTCTTAATCTTCTTCCCTTTATGCGATTTCAAATTATTGAAATCAGCCTCCTCCATTTTGAAAATGATGACAGGTGAAGTGTCACTCGTGACGTGACGAGTTTGACCCGGCGGAAATTCTCGGCATATGCTAATTATTTGGCGAAACGAGTTTGACCCGGCGGTAACTCTAGACATGCGCTAATAAAAATAATATTTTGCGAAACGAGTTTGACCCGGCGGTAATGCTAAGCATGCCCTAATTATTTTGCAAAACAAGTTTGACCCGGCGGTAATTCTAGGCAGGCGCATACTATATACCCGGCGGCAATTCAAGGAAATACGGTATGCAGAATTGAGTTCAGCCTTTTGGCCCGGCCCTCCACAATATTTTATTTTTCTCATGTGGCCCCATGGAAAAAATAATTGTCCACCCCTGCGCTAGCTGCTTCATGATAGTTCTCCCTATCAGTTTGTCTGACAATTCAGTGATATACTGCCACCTCATGCTTTTTGATGGGTTGTTCGGACAATGTTCTGAGAAATCGAGATGTGCATGGTGATGTCTGAAGGAGGCTGATGACATGGTCCGTGTCACTTCTCAAAGGGGCTGATCTCTGGCCAGAGTGTAGTTTGAGTCCTCCAACTATTTGTCTTGCCTTGGTGAAGATTAGTTTAAAGGCTGTAGGTCATTGAAGTAGGATGCAATTAAAGCCTTTCTGCAGGGGGGTATGTGAAAAAAAAAGTTCATGGCGTAGTTGATTAGCTGATGTGGCACTGATCAGTGCACGATGGCACGGTCAGGCCAAATGAAATGTCGGTCTGTTTTATTCTGTTGAGCCTTCTGCATCTGGTCTGAGATATTGGTGGAGTCCCACACACCTTGGAAAACCTGGGATTTCTGCTTTTAGGCATGTGGTGTCAATATAGCCATTCTCTATCAGATAGGTTGTCATCCTTCGAGCCGTCCAATGAAATAAAATACATTTACATAATTGGCAGAGTAAACATTAAATACTGTATTGGCTTCTAAAGAGCCATCATTTTTGAGTATTTGAATGTTATTCTTCCAACTTTTACAGTATTTTTTAATGCTGAAGACAAACCATTCCAGTTCATGTGATGTCACGTGAGTTCACTCCCTGTTGTAGATGCCTCCGTCCGACGGTGTCGTATTTCACCGGGACAGATTGATGTCACTATGCTATCAGAGAACAGCCTCTTATTTGCTCAAACAGTAATGTGGTTATACAAGTTTAGATCTAGGTGTGTTGTTTCTCAATGGGAGAAGACGTAAATGTCTTATGTATTTATGTTAGCATTTATGCTAGCTAGTGCTAGCTGTTCTGTGAGTTTATCAAAGTGCGGATATCCGCCGAACCATCATACTGTAAGATGTTGCAGGGAACAGATTGTTCCCCACTGCATCTCCAAACACAGTCATGTCTGTCACATGTTGTGAACTTGCTCTCATCTGGGAGGGGCACAGACCGCCATGACCAGTGAGTGAGTCATGGTGACATCTACAAGCTTTCAGTTGGCCAAAGCTCATATTACTGTTACTATATGAACTACTGGTATGCTTTATTCCTGGTTAATAATCGTGATTTCAATTGTGATAAAAAATAATTGTGATTCTTATTTTGGCCATAATGATGCAAATGTAACTATAATTTACACTTCGTGTCACTCACCATTATTGTGTACCTTGTGGGGAAATTGGTACAAGACTGTACTCTACCGGAAAATTGGATCACAAAACATGTAACGTTGCGCCTAATAAAGATTTTATTCATGTTGATAGCCTTTGAAGGTGCTTATGTGTGCTTGCTTCTGTTTCAGGATATCCGAGGCCATGCGTATCGGCGGCAGCCTGGTTTTCATCCTGTTGCTCTTCATCCTAACCACTGTGCTGGTGAAGGTGGAAATGGACACTGAACGCTTCTTTTCTGTGACTATGGCTACAATTTGGTTCATCAATTGTATGTATAAGCGGGGTTGCCGTCTGGGGTCGCAAGTCCACAGGTAAACAGTATGTTGTCCTCACCCTGCAGCGTTTGGTGCCGTGTTGCAGGGAAGTCTATTTGGCTTGGTTGGTATGTTTCCCCAGAAGTACAGTTCCATTTTCATGAGTGGTCAAGGACTTGCCGGGACCTTTGCAGCCATTGCCATGTTGTTATCCATTGCCCGTAAGACTGCCCACCCACGCACACTACTCAAAAGTAACAGGAAAATAATGTTCATCAAATTAAAGTGCTCCTCGTTTGGTTTCCAGGAAACGTAGACATGACTTCTATGGCTTTGGGCTACTTCGTCACACCCTGTGTGGGTACATTGTTCACGTTCTTCTGCTACCTCCTCCTGCGCCGCCTGGTCAGTGCACTTAACACAAGGCGCCACAGATAACCGACATTTTCCACATCGGGAAAAGACTCTTGTTCTGTGTGCTTCCATGCAGGAGTTTGCTGAATATTACCTGGACAAGAGCGGCAAATATGAGGGGGACACCACAGACGAGCTGCTGACAGGTGAGCGCCGCCTCGTACCCCAAAAAAAAGTTCTATATTTTCTGTTACTCATTTAAGAAAGTGAAACACATAGCTTTGTCTTTGCAAGAAATAAAGGCTTGAAATGGAGTGGACTCAGGCTTAAACTTTAACCGCCACAATAATTCAATAACATCAGCAGCTTTTTACCACCTGAAACGTGTTGCCAGAATCAAAGGAATAGTGTCTAACCAGACTTGGAGAGACAAATCAATATCTTTGTTTCCAGCAGGCTAGACTACTGGAATGGCCTTCTCCCTGTGCTCTCTAAACAAGCTGTAACACAGCTTGAATAAATCCACAATGCTGCTGCTCAAGTGTTGACTAGAACCAGGAAATATGACCATATTACAAAGTGTTTGACATGTTAGAACCATATGAACATCTCAGGCTCTGAGAACCTCGGGTAGTGCTGTCCTGCAGGTTCTGAGAGCCAGGATGAAACCTGGTGAGGCTGTGTTTCAGTGTTATACTCTTAAATCTGGAACACTCTTCCCAAAGATGTGAGACAGGCTTCAACATTGGTAATGTTCAAATACAGGCTAAAGACACTTTTATTTAGCTGTGCATATGACAACTGAAAGTATTTTTACACTATTTTCTTTTAATTCAAATAATTCATGATTATTTTTATGATTTTATTTGCCATCTTCCGGGTATCCTTGGGGTCTTTTAAATGTGTAAAATCCAATAGTTACAATTTAAGGCCTTAAAAATGTCTTAAATTGTATCTAAAGCTAGTAAAAAGTCTCAAATACGACCATGAAAAGTCTTAAAAAATTTGGAGAAACAAATGCATAAACTAAAGTCTTGCTTTTAAATATTTTGATTTTTGAGGGTGCTAAAAACTACAAAATGGAACTAATTAATTACCTGTGCAGCCTTGTCAAAATGTATCAAGTACAGTGAATGTGCAGTACTTCCTGGTTGTTGTTTTTTTTACAGAAACACACTACACTTTTTGCAAGTTAACAGTTTTATGGCAAATCTGAAAAACGGCTATTGCCATATTTTCTATTTTCTCAAAAGTTTACAATAGAGAGGCTTCTGTTGTTTTAGTTATTTTAACCAGGGCCACTGATTTTCCTCCATATCTTTGCACTTTTTTGACCGTTTGATGTGAAATGGTCGGAAATTTTATTCATCATAGTCTCAAAAAAGTTTTAAATGTAACTTTTTGAAGCCTGCAGAGACCCCACATTTTGTAATTTACACATCTGTAAAGCACTTTGAATGACCTTGCACACAAATTGTGCTCTGTGTAATGAATCTACGTATATAACATGGGTTTCACTTTCTGGAATAAGTGACAAAAAATATGAGACTTTAATGTGTTCTTTTAGATGTACTTGTGTGTAGCAGCCTGCATGTCAGCTTTGTACCGTATTTTCCGCACCATAAGGCGCCCTGGGTTAAAAGCCGCGCCTTCAATGAACGGCATATTTCAAAACTTTGTCCACCTATAAGCCGCCCGGTGTTGTAAGCCGCATCTAACTGCGCTAAAGGAATGTCAAAAAAACAGTCAGATAGGTCAGTCAAACTTTAATAATATATTAAAAACCAGCGTTCTAACAACTCTGTTCACTCCCAAAATGTACGCAAATGTGCAATCACAAACATACGTATATCAACATGGACAGAGCTGCGTGAAAAAAGCCACCCGGCCTCTTCGCGTAAACTTAAACTTACCTTAACCACTCGCTCATCTTTTCTTCATCCATCCCTTCGAGTTAGCTTTTTATGATGACGCCGGCTGGAAAGGTCTCTTTTGGCAAGGTCTTCCTTTTGAATATCACCATGGGTGGAAGTTTCTGGCCATTAGCATGGCAAGCTAGAACCACAGTGAAGGATGACTTCTCATTCCCTGTGGTGCGAATATTCACCGTACGTGCTCCCGTTGTATCCACAGTGCGTTTCACAGGAATATCAGTTGCTGTGAAATAGTAATCCGTGTGCGGATGGAGAGATTGCGTCTTTTCATGAACCGGATCCCTGACGCTTAGTAGGAGCCATTTTGTGGTCTTTACAGATGTAAACACACAAAGGAAATGAAACGTACGGTATATCCGCGCGCTTTTTCTTCTTCTACGCGGGCGGGTGGTTGCTTACAGTAGAAGAAGAAGCGCTTCCTGTTCTATGGGGGCGGGTGCTTACCTTGGCGGTTGCTTGCGTAGAAGAAGAAGCGCTTCCTGTTCTACCGGGAAAAAAGATGGCGGCTGTTTACCGAAGTTGCGAGATCGAAACTTTATGAAAATGAATCGTAATATTAATCCATATATAAAGCGCACCGGGTTAAAAGCCGCACTGTCAGCTTTTGAGTAAATTTGTGGTTTTTAGGTGCGGCTAATAGTGCGGAAAATACGGTAATTGGCATCAACATTGCATCTGTTTCTCCTTATCACATGCCTTTTTTCTTGTTTGTCTCATTTTTGTGTGTTTTTATTTTTTTTTATCTTTCAAGTTTTCTTAAAATGCTCTTGGGTATAATAATAAATGAGCTGCGGGCCATAGATGGTCGCACTTTGGAAACCACTGCTGTCCACTGACTACTCAAGTATATACAAGTTTGTACAGTATTGTCCCAATTGTAATGAAATACTTGCTGAAATGTGAGGGATATACTCGCTTTAGTCTAAAATTGAGCTTTAAAGTGCTTGCAAAAGTGTGTGAAATTGACCTTGGAAAAATGCCTGCTCACATATCTGGCAGTGTTAACTTGTGTTGACTTTTCCATTAAGTCCATGAATAGGTCCCTCACTTACCGCATAATCTAATCAATTTAGGGGCCATTATCTTGTTAGGCAACTGTTCATCCATGTGAAGTTGCTTTGCGTCCACTGTCACACAATGACTGAGCTTGTTAGACACTCACTGTGTGTATGTGTGTCTAGTCGAGAGTTCCGCAGTGGGGAATGACAAGTTAAACGGCCTCACTAATGCCTCGGTGGCCAGCAGCCCCAACAAAGATGGCACCCTGCAGGAGGGCAAGGTGGACGTAGCCAAGCAAGCATTCGTTTCTCTGGAGCAAGTGGAAAATAACCAAGCTAAATCCTCGGTCATCGAGGTCTTCAAGAAGGTCAGCTGTTTGTAGCATTGAGACGCATGTGTAAGACTGAAAAATAATTTATTTGATTTTTCAGATATGGGTCATGGCGTTCTGTGTGACATTTGTGTTCACTGTCACTCTGGCGGTCTTTCCCGCCGTCACTGCAAATGTCCAGACGATGTACACAGGAGATTGGGGTATGACTAACTTAGGATGCTAGACTTCTGTTATTTATTGTGAAAGCTTTTAAAAAGGTTTTAAGCGCTCGTATAGAAGCGGTTATCCTTCTGATTATTCTTCGCCCAGAGCGCTACTTCATCTGTGTCTGCTGTTTCCTGACCTTTAACCTCAACGACTGGCTTGGCCGGACCATCACCACTTGCGTACGCTGGGTGAGTATCACCTCTCACCTGCTCCTTCATAAAATAACCTTATTGCGTGTTTATCTGCTTCCATTGGTTTAGAGCACGTTTTTGTAAAATAAACATAAAATTTAGTTTAAAAAGTGTATGTTTAAATATGTAGCATTTTCGAAGGACCAGCATTAAGTGTGTTTCAAACAAATTCTTACAAACTATTTGCTTGTCATCCAGCCACCTCTGTTTTGTTTGCTGTGTTTTTTCCCTGTTCAGTGAGGCAAATCTAGCCTCATTCCAAGGTGCATATGCTGAAGACTTAGGTTGTGTATCAAATGAAACACTTAAATATGTATATTGTGTATTATGTATACTTAAGTCATGGGGGCACAACAGTGTAGTAAAATCAAGGTTAAAAATCAAGTTGCTGCTTTCACCTTCTTTTCTTTTGTCCCCTTCTGGGTTTTTTTTTGGGTCACACCTCCCATCCCGTGAGTCATCTTGTTTTTTCCCTCACATTGAATCCTTGAACATTGAGGCTGTGTGTAGCCATTAAAAGTTGTTTTATTCATACTAGAAGCTGTGTTGTGCCGCTAAGGGTGTGCTCATAAGTAGTAGTAGTAAAGTTTGCTCTTTTTAAGTAATTTACAATATTATTAAATGGTTCTGATTGTGTTAATGATTGGTTATCATTTTCTCTTTTGTTAATGCAGGAGAAAAATAAAAATGTGTATTGTGTGTAAATATATTTTTTTTTTATCAACACCATGTTAAAATGTGTTCCTTATTTTTCTTGTATTACATACAATTGTGTGATCAAAACAAAGTCTATATTACACAATTGCTAGTGTAATCAAAATAATTCTGCTACTTGCTAAAATAATTTCGGTTTTGTCCTTAGTCCTTCTGTGTCCATGGCCTTATTCCCTGAATTTGTAAACAATAACAAAAACGACCGAAAAGATTTAGGAAAAATAAAAATATTGATCTAATCACTCTAGTGTGTATCATATAGTGATACTCTGTATTATCAACACTACCGATTTATGGATCAATCAGTCTTTCCCTTACGTGTATGCCTGTCAGTGGCCGCTAAACAGTAACAGAGCAGCCCAACAGTTGCGTTTATATCATCCTTTCTCTATACTCTTATTAATATACTTGTTAATTGTATGTTAATAGCTGCTTTCTGTTGTAACGAGGTTCCATCTACACTTCTTTGACTTAACTTGCACTTATTTCTTGTGTTGTTTTGAGAAATCTTAGTGGCTAGCTTAGCAATTAACTTGCCTGCTCCTGCTTGCTCTTTCTTGGTGTGTAACATGTTAAGCCTCGTTATACAGTCCTACATTGAACATCACGATACTTGGAAGAAATTATAATTTTTTGACTTGGGGGAGCAGCCAGCTTCCCACGGTGTATGGAGATACAATTAGCTGCTGCACTTCTTACGGTCAGCAGACTGAGCTTTGAAAATAGGAACCGATGTTTAAAAAATTTGGAAGGTTCAGTGAAAATTGGAGCGTAATCCCCGGTTCCTATTGATGCTCAATGGCCAACTCTACTGGCTGGTAAAGGCCTTTGTCAACCATTCCGCACTCAGTGTATTATTGCACAGTCCAGTTTAGGGCTGGGCAGTGCAAACTAAACCAGTATATTTTAGAAAGAGGTATGTATTACCATGAATTGATTTACCGTATTTTCCGCACTATAAGGCGCCCTGGGTTATAAGCCGCGCCTTCAATGAACGGCATATTTCAAAACTTTGTCCACCTATAAGCCGCCCCGTGTTATAAGCCGCATCTAACTGCGCTAAAGGAATGTCAAAAAAACAGTCAGATAGGTCAGTCAAACTTTAATAATATATTAAAAACCAGCGTGATGTGGGCGCGCATGGAGTCGTATATCAACATGGACGGAGCTGCTTGAAAAAAGCCACCCGGCCTCTTCGCGTAAACTTACCTTAACCACTCGCTCATCTTTTCTTCATCCATCCATCCCTTCGAGTTAGCTTTTATGATGACGCCGGCTGGAAAGGTCTCTTTTGGCAAGGTCTTCCTTTTGAATATCACCATGGGTGGAAGTTTCTGGCCATTAGCATGGCAAGCTAGAACCACAGTGAAGGATGACTTCTCATTCCCTGTGGTGCGAATATTCACCGTACGTGCTCCCGTTGTATCCACAGTGCGGTTCACAGGAATATCAAAAGTCAGTGGAACCTCGTCCATGTTGATAATGTTCTCTGGCCGGATCTTTTTTTCAGCTATCTTGTTTTTACAATATGCACGGAGTAGTAGCCAGCTTTTCTTGAAAGTCTTTAGGCAGTTGCTGTGAAATAGTAGTCCGTGTGCGGATGGAGAGATTGCGTCTTTTCATGAACCGGAAACCTGTCGCTTAGTAGGAGCCATTTTGTGGTCTTTACAGATGTAAACACACAAAGGAAATTAAACGTAATATCCGCGCGCTTCTTCTTCTTCTACGCGGGCGGGTGGTTGCTTACAGTAGAAGAAGAAGCGCTTCCTGTTCTATGGGGGCGGGTGCTTACCTTGGCGGTTGCTTGCGTAGAAGCACTTCCTCTTCTACGGGGAAAAAAGATGGCGGCTGTTTACCGTAGTTGCGAGACCGAAACTTTATGAAAATGAATCTTAATATTAATCCATATATAAAGCGCACCGGGTTATAAGCCGCACTGTCAGCCTTTGAGTAAATTTGTGGTTTTTAGGTGCGGCTAATAGTGCGGAAAATACGGTACGTGGACCCCGACTTAAACAAGTTGAAAAACTTATTCGGGTGTTAACATTTAGTGGTCAATTGTACGGAATATGTACTGTACTGTGCAATGTACTAATAAAAGTTTCAAGCAATCAATCAATTTGAGACAATATAGCCGTACCAATTTATTTAATCCTTAATGTTTGTGACGCGGAAGTCTCTCTGTTCATTGTGTCTGCGCTGGGGGCTGTGTCCCGCCTCCCCCATGCACAGAGTTAGGCGGGAATGGAGCCACACTCATTGGACACAAACTCCAGTACGAGGAGTATGCGAGACACACCTGTCAACCTTCCCCTTTTTGCCGAAAAAGCATGTATTTTGTCCTCCTTTCGATCCTGTTTTTCCCCGGATTTTGCTCTCAGTGAAAAAATAATCCTCAGCAGTGTTGTTGCCAGCAATCGGGTCCGTTTGACACAAGCCTCGGCATCACTCTGGGCAACACGTGTGAATGACAGCAGCGTGACGAGTTGCAATTTTCGTGTTTTTATCAAATTAACAACGCAAGAGAGATGGGTGCATTTGAAAACGATGAAGACGTTTCTGCCAAAATATAAACTTTGTGTATATATATAAAGGTTTATTTGAAATAGGGACAGATACAGAAACATAGATATCTGAAACAGTTATCCAATGTATGCATCATAGTGTTTGTAGCCAAAGCTAATTTACAACACTTGTCCCCAACAACAACACAGATCTAACATAATTAAAATAGGAAAATAAAAAGAATGAGGCAAAGAGGAGTCGATAATAATGATAATATTAATAATACAGACAAAGTGCAAACTAGATAAAAGCCAATAATAATAATAATAACACAGACAAAGTGCAAACTAGATAAGAACCAATTAGTAAAAAAAAATTAAAACTAATAACATGGGAACACGATTGTTGCTCAACTCGCCACAATTTTGTTTGTTTTTTGAAAATGACTAGTGCAGGTACCGGTATACATTTCAAAGTGTCAGGTAGAGACTTCCATACTTGTGGTCCTTTTATTGAAAAGGCAGTCTGGGCAAAAGATGTTCTCTGGAATGGAACGCAACAGTTGCCTTTTGACGTTACTCGGGTGGTCGATCTGGTACCACTTTGCAGTCTTACAATTGCCTTGCAGAGCAATTGGGGAGCAGAGTTATTTAAGCATTTAAAAAACAGTTTGACTGTGTGTAACAAAATAACATTTGTAAAACTTAAAATATTGTATTTATGATGATATCGTATACTCTTCTTGTCTAGGACTTTCAAGGCGCGGTTATAAAAACACTCAATGGTCTTGTTTGATGACTGGTGTGCCTGGGACCATGTAGTTAAGCCATAGGATATGTGTGAAAGAATCATTGAATTCATAAAAATAAAAGCACAGCTGAGAGTTAAGCAGTTTCTTATAATCTTAAAACAGCCTAGGTTTGCCTTCAGGGTTTTACACATTTTCTTAATGTGACTTTTAAAATTCAGCTGATAATCTGATTATGCTCAAATATTTTACTTCAGGTACTTGTTCAATGAGCTCCTCATTAATTTTTATATTCAGAACGTTTGTTTGAGGTAGCTTTTTTTTGTCTTTTTAGTGTTTAGGGTTAAACAGGATGATGCCAGCTAAGATGCTATTTTGTCTAATTTAGCATTTAACTTCTCAGCAATTAGAGTACAGGTCTTACCTGATGTATATACGACTGTGTCATCCGCATACATCTGTAGATCTATATCTATGCATACATCTGGTAGGTCATTGATGTATAGACTGAATAGTATCGGTCCCAAGACACTACCCTGAGGTATCCCTGTTTCAATTTTGCGGAAGGAAGATCTCACATTATTAATGGTGACACATTGTTCACAGCCCTTTAGATATGACTCAAACCAGGACAATAACTGTTTGGATAAGTTGAATTTAGTTAGTTTGAAATTAAAATGTCATGATTGACTGTATCAAATGCTTTTTTAAAGTCTAGAAATACTGCACCAACCACCTGTCCTTTGTCAAGGGAATGTTTGATATTTTCAGGTAAAAAACAAGTGGCAGATTCTGTTGAATGGTTATGTCTGAATCCGAATTACAGGGGATTCAAATAGTGGTTTGTCTCAAAGTGGTGCATTAGTTGTTCCGAAACGATCTTCTCCAGGACTTAAGATAAAACTGGAAGAAGGCTGATATGTCCATGCTAGGGATGTCCCGATCCGATATTTGGATAGGATCGGCCGCCGATATTTGCAAAAAAATGCGTATCGGCAAGGCATGGGAAAATGCCGATCCAGATCCAGTTTTTAAAAAAAAAACTCCGGTCCGTGTTTTCCAACGCACCGATTTAAATAATACATTCCACTTTTCTGCTGCTCCCTAATTTCCGTTCCGCATTTTACAGCACACCTTCAACACATCCACAGGTCTGTGGATTCTCACGCAGTTCCTTTTAGCTGCTGGCATTACACGACAGGCTCTTCTCACTCTTTCCTGTGTCTCCCTCTCACAGACAGCAAGCGCACATTCTTACACACATCACATACTGTCACGTCATACGTCACATACGTATACGCCCTCCCCGAGCAGAGAGGTAGCAGCATGGCTAACGTTAGCTGTGATGCTAGCGCAGCCGTGCGAGCAACCTTCCCTCTAAGGTGCGCGCCTGTGCAATTGTGCACTGCTCAAGCGTCATCTGCGCACGGCAAATCTATGCCACGCACAAAATCAAATAAAAAAATAAGTGCATAATAATTTTCGACACACGGACACGACAGAGAAAACAGTTTTCGTCATCATTGTTCAAATATTGTAACGTCTGTCGAGACGCTTATCTCCATTCGGTGCCACACCCCCACACCATCAAAATGCAGAGGAAAACATTTCCACATCAACACCGTATGAAAAAAATTGTGATTTTTTTTTAGTTGTGACTACCTTCTCTGCATGAAAGTTTAAAAGTAGCATACATTAATGCAGTATGAAGAAGAATGTTTTAATGTAGACACATAGAATCATCATACTGCTGTGATTATATGCATCAAGTGTTCATTCAAGGCTAAGGCAAAATAGAGATATATATCGTGTATTGCAATATGGCCTTAAAATATCGCAATATTTAAAAAAGGCCATATCGCCCAGCCCTAGTTCAATGATGCCATTTCTGTTTGTCGTGTATAATTTTGTCTATTTTGTGTTTAACCTTGAATAGGGATGTCCCATACTGCATTAATATATGCTACTTTTAAACTTTCATGCAGAGAAGGTAATCACAACTAAAAAAAATCACAATTTTTTTCATACGGTGTTGATGTGTGTATGTGACGTGTGTAAGAAGGTGCGCTTGCTGTATTTGAGAGGGAGACACAGAAAAGAGTGAGAAGAGCCTGTCGTGTAATGCAGCAGCTAAATGCAACTGCGTGAGAATACACCTGTGGATGTGTTGAAGGTGTGCTGGAAAATGCGGAACGGAAATTAGGGAGCAGCAGAAAAGTGGAATGTATTATTTAAATCGGTGCGTTGGAAAACACGGACCGGAGTTTTTTTTAGATCTGGATCGGCATTTTCCCATGCCTTGCCGATACGCATTTTTGGCAAATATCGGCGGCCGATCCGATCCAAATATCATCCCTAACCTTGAATAAACAGGTCAGTTTCTTGTTACCAACCATTGTGTATTATTCAAACTCCCCTAATTCAGCTGGCTAGTTGTTATCAAGAGTACTAAAACCCTTTTCAACATGATTCTGACAACTAAGTAGGTTAAATAACTTTAAACTTTAATACATGCTCGGATAGGCCAGTATCGGTATCGGATCGGAAGTGCAAAAACAATATCGGTATCGGATCGGAAGTGCAAAAACCTGGACCGGGACATCCCTAGTCCATGCATCACTATAGCTCTTGTCTGAAAGTACTGTCATTACCTGTCACGTCACACCGCGACTTATTTAGAGTTTTTGGTGTTTTCCTGTGTGTAGTGTTTTAGTTCTTGTCTTTTGGTGGCTTTTCCTGTTTTCTTGATGTTTTCCTGTTGCAGTTTCATGTCTTCCTTTGAGCGCTATTCCATGCAGCCCTAATTCTTCCGGGCTGCAATATACACCCCCACTACCACCAAACCCCGCTACCACCAACCCCGCCCACCTCAACTGACGCACGGAGGGGGGGTTGGTGGTAGCGGGGGTGTATATTGCAGCCCGGAAGAGTTAGGGCTGCATGGGATTCTGGGTATTTGTTTTGTTGTGTTTATGTTGTGTTACGGTGCGGATGTTATCCCGAAATGTGTTTGTCATTCTTGTTTGGTGTGGATTCACAGTGTGGCGCATATTTCTAACAGTGTTAAAGTTATTTATACGGGCACCGTCAGTGTAACCTGTATCGCTGTTGGCCAAGTATGCATTGCATTTCGTGTGTGTGCTTACAGAAGTCGCACATATTTTGTGATCGGGCCGGCACATTGATGGAATGAATGAAAAGCAGACGTGACAACAGCTCGTAGAGGACGATAAACGCAGTGCCTTTAAAGCACGCTCCCAAGACTGTGGTCCGGGTGGACTACGAGGTATAATGACTGATGAACAACTTCGTTCGATAATAAAAGTTGCCTCAGCTCAAAGCCTGAGCCCCGACATTAATGAACTAGCATCCAAGAAAAGATGCCAGGTATCTGGCTTGGGCACAACAGATTAGATCAGTGTGTTGCAAACTGAGCAGTTTAAAGTCCTGAATGGTTGGTTTATTCATTGTTATTTTATTTTCTAATTTATTAGCCTGTGGAAAAAGTTAATGTTGATATTTACCTCAGAAGGCTGCAAATAGAAAAGAGGCATTCAATTTTTATTTAAATTGTATTTGATATGCCATTGATATTTTTTAATTATTATTATTATTTGAAACTCGATTTTGCATGTCACTATGAAGTTATATACGCCTTGCTTGTTCAATATTCAATGCAAAACTTGTTTGGGTCCCTATTAAAAGATTAATTTGCTCAACCTTGGCCCGTGGCTTTGTTCAGTTTTAAATTTTGGCCCACTCTGTATTTGACTTTGACACCCCTACTTTAAAGCATAGAGGGACAAACAACCACTGGGTCCAGAAGAGGAAAGGTGGGATATTTGTATTCCGCCTATTTATTCCAGAATGCACTGGTCGGTTCTGTCCTAGTCTCGACCTTAAGGCAGCTAAACTAATTTCTCCAAATAGGGGAGAGTGGGGTAATTGAGTCAGTGGGTAAGTTGACCCACTCCCTGTATTTTCGGTAACTGTGCACATGATTTGTCATATGACCATCAATCAATTCAGGAAGCACTAATAATTTCCGGTAAAATGGCTCTTATGCTAAAAGCAAATTTATCCAGCTCTAAAATTGTATATTATCAGTGTTGGGACTAACGCGCTACTTTTACTCTGAATGTTCAAACTGTTTTCATGCCACCTGGGGAGGCGACTGGTTCACAACAGTACACCCTCGTGATGCCTATTTCTACATAACTGTACACCCAGACCATTGCTGCTACCTGCGTTTCATGTTTTGGGCTGTGGCATACATGCGCAATGATCTTGCAGTTATTCACTGCAGAGATTTTCTCCGCTAAGACAGTTGCAGCCAAGTACTCAACTAAATTGTCACCCCGCCTTTTGTTGTGACCAACAAACGTTGTGGCTATATTAGTGCACTTCCCTTCACCTGCAGTTAAATGCGTTAAAGAGCCACTTCTTGACAGACAGATCAGGCAAGCATCTTGGCTTATGTATATTTCTTAACGAGTTGTGGTTCTCAGTGCACTGTTGGCTCAACAGCATGAACGACTGCCGGGTTTCTTTGCCGCAGCGGCCAGGCTGTACTGTTGTGGTTACTGAACATACGCCCACTTCAGCACTGGTTTGCCTGGCAGAAGATTTGTTCTCCCTGTGACTGCGTGGGCTTCCTCCCACCTCCAAGGACATGCACCAGGGGATAGGTTGATTGGTAACACTAAATTGGCCCTGATGTGTGAATGTGAGTGTGAATGTTGTCTATCTGCTGCTGTGTTGGCCCTGTGATGAGGTGGCAACTTGTCCAGGGTGTACCCCGCCTTCTGCCCGAATGCAGCTGAGATAGGCTCCAGCAACCCCAAAAGGGACAAGCGATAGGAAATGGATGGATGGGAGATTTGGATCAGGACGTGGCAGCTTATACTGTCTGGTCAGAGCCTCAACATTTCGCGTATTGACACACGGACCAAGCATTCTCTCTCCGTCTTCGTGATCGCCTCCTTCTCGCGGCCGTTTGTGCGTAACCGTGCCAGTTTGCACAACCTTACAAAACGCGGCAAAGTTAGATCCCGCGACAGCGGACGCAAACACTTTCAGACTTGATCAATCACATTGCGGCCGCTACATTAATACATTTGCGTCTCGCTATTTTGCTCATTTTAGAGATGCAATCCTCAGCGCACAGGCTTACGAGAGCAGCTTTGTGTGCGCTATCAAGTTTACACGTGTTTTTGTACACGCAAACCTTTCTTAGATAACATAATCATCAAACTTGCTTATTCGTTCATATGACGCACACAGAACAATAAACAACTTTGTCTCTCTCCTTTTTTTGTGTCTGTGCAGGATCAATTAGCAATGTTCTTCTCTTTATTCATGCGCCTCCTGACAATTGGCTATCCTTGGACTATGCGTGACTTACTTGTGCTGTAAAATATGTTTTAAAATGTTATTCTTGCAATATTAGTATTTGTGTCAACATGTTCTTCACATTCATTAAAATATTCTCTTAATTTAAGATGCCAATATTGTTTGAGTCTAATATGACGGTCGTTCTGTCTCTCCTCAGCCTCGCAAAGAGTCTCGTCTTTTCCCGCTGCTGGTGGTCTCACGTGTGGTCTTCATTCCTCTGCTGTTGCTCTGCAACATCAAGATCTCAAACGTCAGACATCTGCCCGTCCTCTTCGAGCATGACGCCGCTTTCACTCTCATCATGGCACTGTTCTCGTTCTCCAGCGGTTACTTTGTGTGCCTGTCCATGTCCTACGCGCCGCAGTGAGTCTCAACTGTTGTCCCGACGCAACAACTTGTCGGTTGTCTTCCTCTCCTCATGCTGACGTTTCCCTTGTCTTCATCGTCAGGATGGTGGAGGGCAAGGATGCGGAGACTGCTGGTGCCCTGATGACCTTCTTCTTGGCGTTGGGTCTCTCCATCGGTGCCTTGCTGTCTTTCCCGCTCCGCATTCTAGTGTAGTTTCAACACACACTTGAGTGCTGGCAATAATAAGGAACAAAACTGTTTGCTATTGCACAGGTTAGTTTTCTTATTTGCGCTTTATTTCCGTTAGTCCTAATGCATTTGTAACTTAAATGTAGTTTTATGCAGCTCATTATGTATGCAAGGGAATCTTTATTTTTGCTTTGCTTTTGATGCTTAGTTTGAAGTTTATGTACAAACCCCGTTCCCATACGAGTTGGGAAATTGTGTTAGATGTAAATATAAACGCAATACAATGATTTGCAAATCATTTTCAACCCATATTTAGTTTAATATGCAACAAAGACAACATATTTGATGTTCAAACTGATAAACATTTTTTTTTGTGCAAATAATCATTAACTTTAGAATTTGATGCCAGCAACACGTGACAAAGAAGTTGGGAAAGGTGGCAATAAATACTGATAAAGTTGAGGAATGCTCATCAAACACTTATTTGGAACATCCCACAGGTGTACAGGCTAATTGGGAACAGGTGGGTGCCATGATTGGGTATAAAAACAGCTTCCATGAAATGCTCAGTCATTCACAAACAAGGATGGGGCGAGGTACACCCCTTTGTCCACAACTGCGTGAGCAAATAGTCAAACAGTTTAAGAACAACGTTTCTCAAAGTGCAATTGCAAGAAATTTAGGGATTTCAACATCTACGGTCCATATCATCATCAAAAGGTTCCGGGAATCTGGAGAAATCACTCCACGTAAGCGGCATGGCCGGAAACCAACATTGCATGACCGTGACCTTCGATCGCTCAGACGGCACTGTATCAAAAACCGACATCAATCTTTAAAGGATATCACCACATGGGCTCAGGAACACTTCAGAAAACCACTGTCACTAAATACAGTTCGTCGCTACATCTGTAAGTGCAAGTTAAAGCTCTACTATGCAAAGCGAAAGCCATTTATCAACAACATCCAGAAACGCCGCCGGATTTTCTGGGCCCTAGATCATCTAAGATGGACTGATGCAAAGTGGAAAAGTGTTCTGTAGTCTGACGAGTCCACATTTCAAGTTGCAAATATTCAACATCCTGTCATCCGGACCAAAGGGAAAGCGAACCATCCAGACTGTTATCGACGCAAAGTTCAAAAGCCAGCATCTGTGATGGTATGGGGGTGCATTAGTGCCCAAGGCATGGGTAACTTACACATCTGTGAAGGCACCATTAATGCTGAAAGGTACATACAGGTTTTGGAACAACATATGCTGCCATCTAAGCGCCGTCTTTTTCATGGACGCCCCTGCTTATTTCAGCAAGACAATGCCAAGCCACATTCAGCACGTGTTACAACAGCGTGGCTTCGTAAAAAAAGTGTGTGTGTACTTTCCTGGCTCGCCTGCAGTCCAGACCGGTCTCCCATCGAAAATGTTTGCTGCATTATGAAGCGTGAAATACGACAGCGGAGACACCGGACTGTTGAACGACTGAAACTCTACATAAAACAAGAATGGGAAAGAATTCCACTTTCAAAGCTTCAACAATTAGTTTCCTCAGTTCCCAATCGTTTGAGTGTTGTTAAAAGAAAAGGTGATGTAACACAGTGGTGAACATGCCCTTTCCCAGCTACTTTGGCACGTGTTGCAGCCATGAAATTATAAGTTAATTATTATTTGCAAAAAAAAAAAAAGTTTATGAGTTTGAACATCAAATATCTTGTCTTTGTAGTGCATTCAATTGAATATGGGTTGAAAAGGATTTTCAAATCATTGTATTCCGTTTATATTTACATCTAACACAATTTCCCAACTCATATGGAAACGGGGTATGTACAGTAATTCGCCATGGTTTTACAGACTCTTTCTACTTAACATGAAGAAAACATCCATCTTTTGTAGCGCGTATCCTCATTAGGATCACGGGGTAAGCTGAAGCTTATCCCAGATGACTTTTTGAGAGGTTGGATACTCCCAAGACTGGTCAGCAGTACAAACACAGGGCACTTACAATACTGACAATTTAGAGCAGGGGTCCCCAAACTTTTTGACTCGGTGGCCGCATTGGGTTAAAAAAAATTTGTCCGGGCTGTAAAGTATATTCCTCACGCACACTAATTGACTGAGAGTGCGCGCTTCATTTGCCTGAGCGGCTAGGAGACCCCGAGTAACAAGCGGTAGAAAATGGATTACAAAAGGACAACAACAAAAAAAATTAAAACTTTTTTAACCTGGGATTTCCCACGGGCTGGATTTTGGATGCTGGCGGGCCGTGTCTGGCCCGTGGGCCGTACTTTGGGGACCCCTGAGAGTTTCCAATGTTCTAAACATGCAAGGAACAAATACGATGTTCTATACCAGGGGTGTCCAAACTTTCTCCACTGAGGGCCTCATCCAGAAAAAACTAAAAGGATGCAGTTGCCATTTTTTATATATTAAAAACCAATACTAGGATAACAAAAAGTTGGTCTGTATATTGGTTTCCTGTTAACATAATTTCTACTTGTATTGTTACATTAACCATTTGGTCTTTTATCTCACTTTTTGCGTTTTTTATTTTATTTATAGCATTTTAGTATGTGCTGCTGCAAATGGCCTCGAGGCCACACTTTGGACACCCCTGTTCTATACACTGCTGCAAAGTGACCGATTACAAGTCATATGGCCAAATTACATCAGCTTTGCTTAAGAGAGGCCACAGTTTAAGAGGCATACACTGCCCTCTAGTGGTCGAAGACACAAATTCACCTTGAACATGAGGCTCAGTCATTTTACAGTATATGGCAACTGTTAAGTTGGTATATGCATTGTAACCATATTGCACAATTATGTTGTATATTTTGTTTTGAGCTGTGGCCTCGTATCTTTTGACTTGAAACTTGCGTGATACTATTTTTTTCAGGGATAGTCGCTTTTTTATATCAAGCATTTAAAAGCCAATGTTGTCAGGAATGGCTTTATTAGAATGTTGAAAAAGTTGTTTTTATTTGCCTTAAAGATGTGTAGAAAATGTTGTTTTGTCACTTAAGGGAGACTTCACATGTTTAACTGCAAATAAAAAACTTGAGATTTAAGGTGATTTTTTTCACTGGACAGAAAAGAGGCTGCAACTGACAGTTTGTGTGTTGTTTTTTGAAACACTTTAATGTTTGAAGGTTATAGGGCGAACAGACGACGAGAGTGACAGCAGTTCAGTTTGTGGGATAAGAAAGAAGAGTAAGTAAAATTGATCGCTTGGTGTTCTGCAAAAAGCTGAGAAAAGAGCATGTCAACAGTTCTTCTGTCCTCCTTCATCGCTTCTTGGGTGGTTGGGCTGTGCGGGGAGGAGTGACGGGCCGACCGGCATTCATGCCGCCATATTGATACTTGGCTTTCTTCTCAGAGGGCTTCAGAATCTAAAAAAAAAAAAAAAAATTATTGAAATGATTGTGTGCTACTTCTTGTCAGTTTGTTTCCTGGCACCTGGAAAGAGCACATGAGGGTCTCGTCCACGCTCATCATGCCCCCGGCATTGTCAAATTCGCCACAGTAGTTCGGGGCGGAGAAGAGCGTCACCAGCTGCCTCTTGGCGAAGAACTCGTAACCGTCTTCTACCACCTGGTGGCAGCACACACACACACACACAGTCAAATGGCCTTACTGTTTGTTTGCATATTTATATAGTTGATGTACCTGGTGGGCTCTACAGATGAGGTCCAGGTCGTGCCGGTTGAGGAACTTGCTGACCACATCGGCTCCAAACGTGAAAGAGACACCGCGGTCGTTTTCGCCCCAGCCCTGCACATCCTTGTCGGGGTCTGACCACAGCAGGTCGCACAGAAGGCCTGGAGGAGGAACGATGTTTCAAACCCCTACTGATGTGTGTGTGTTCTGATATGTGTACACAGCGTTCCTACACCAGACCATAAAAGACTATGTGGGGGGAGAGGTAGTTGAGATGACCTTAAAAGGAGAAGAGATTTCGTGGCAACAAAGAGGTCTCACTCCTACCATTTTCTGTACTCGAGGTGAAACCCATGCTCTTCAACAGCACACAAGTTTGAGAGAACTACAATTTCATATTTACAGTACAAGGTTTCCAACCACTGTGCTGCGTGAGGTCGTCAGGTGTGCGACGAATTTCACTTAATGGGTACACAAATGATTTATTTATGACAAATTACCCTTGTGTAGCTTAAAATGTTAATTCTTAACATCTGTGTGTGTTTGGTGTTAAGCCCAAGACCTCAACTTGCTAACCAAAGAGCCAAAGCCCTTAAAGATTAACTGCGCCAAGGATGCATAACGCAGCTGTGAGGCGTGCATGTAGAGCACCGGGGCAGGAGAGGGGAGAAGACAAACTGCCCCAATGATTGACGGTAAGCAGCAGCCAACCAATCCGTACACTGAAGTCTGGTAAAGATCACATTTTACTTGCAGTGTAAACAGTCAGCTGGAAAAAAATCCCATTTAGGCCACTTTGGCCTGCAGTGTAAACGTAGCCGTTGACTCACATTTGTTGACAGTCTTCTTTCTGTATTCCCCACTTGTGAAACATAGTAAATTTATTTACTTATTTACTAGTAGTACCTCAACTTACAAGCTTATTGATTATTGGCCCTGCTAGATTGACACGGGCACATTTGACAAAACAATCGTACAAAATCTCAGCATTATTTTTGACCTAACTCGTTTGAGCTACACATTAAAAGCCTGATTTACTACGATCAAAATACCACACGCTGAACAGCGTGTGCAAAAAATAAAATGGCGTGTACTATCAATGGGCGTGTTGCGTGTGATCTACTAAGACTGCGTGTGCAATTGAAAAGTGGTGCAGATCGCCTTATTTAAATGACGATTTTGCCTGCTTTTACCATGGAGACACTCTTATTTTCTGCACATTCATATTATGCTCCTACCTGTGTGCGATGTGTTGCACATATCAATAATCTTAAACGCCTTTTCTGGATCGCAATCAAGGCAACAGAAACGTGTGCACACTGACACTTAATTCTGTGCGCGAGGCTGAGGGTCGCATCACCAGCGTATTTGTGCGGAGTGACTCAAACCTAAGAAAATGCACAATGAAAGACGTCTATACATGTAGGAAATATACTATGGTAATATATTTCCGGAATTAACAAAATTAATATTAAAAAAAGGCTAGCGCACACCAAACGGCATCAACTTAATTTTATTCAGCCCAGTAAGTCATCCAGCAGCTAAAAAAATAAAGAAAATTGCTGAATAGATTATATGTCTAATATTTTTTGTTTCTGTCAGTCCGTGTTGATACACACACACACACACACACACACACACACATACACACGTAGGATGCTAGTCCCTCATCGTCTGTCTGTGCAGCACGAGCATTGATCCTGTCCGTTTGTATGTATGTGTATATATACCTATGTATATGGTGTGTGATGTAAAAACAGGGTGTGTGTGATGTGTCAGTGCAGTAGCACTGCGTAGAAGTGCTTGTAGATCGCGCATGCTGCTTCTGCATGCTACTATCTGCTTTCAGCTACTGCCACCGGCTAGCCCTCCTTACGGGGGGTGAAAAGAGGAGCCGAGCGCGTAAGCCTCCTCTTGCCAGTACACAGCCTCTCCACCACCAAGACTCCTACAGTGCCTCCTCGCGGCCACACACGGTAACTGGGACCTTGCGGTCTCAGGCTAAACTGTAGGGGATCTCGGAGCAGCAGTGGGCCCCAGAGGCGAGGTGTGCAGGCCCACCGGTGTGTGAACACGCCCTGGCATCCACCAACCACTGCCCCACCTATGGGTCAAATAGACGTCATCCCCCCTTCCCCCTCACCCGCTGCCTTGTGGTACCTTTGGGAGAAGGAAAGGCTATGGGAGTAAACCCAGACAGAAAATCAGGAGTGGAGCCCCTAAGGCGGCTGGGTGTCATTGCTGACCCCCTGCCGGCAGCTCCTGCTGCCAAGCCGATCCCAGGCGTATTGCCTTGCTTTCCTCTGGGCCATTTCGACACGGCCGAGAGGGGGATCTTGATGACTGGGCAACCCAGGATCTCCATATTTTCTGCCCAGGCATGCGCCACGGAGAGGTCACTCCAGCCTCCCCCCTAAAGGGTGGAAACAACACGGAATCTGGCAGTGTTGCAATCCACCCGATTGGCGCCAGCTACGACGGTGGGAGGAAGAACTTCCCCAGGCGCAACCCATCGTCACTACTGACGGACGGATGCCTACAAAATAACTAACCTATGTATGTATGTATCTTAGGGGTGTAACGGTACACAAAAATTCCGGTTCGGTACGTACCTCGGTTTAGAGGTCACGGTTCGGTTCATTTTCGGTACAGTAAGAAAACAACAAAATATACATTGTTTGGTTATTTATTTACCAAATTTGTAAACAATGGCTTTATCCTTTTAACATTGGGAACACTATAATAATTTTGCCCACGTTAATCAACATTAAACTGCCTCAAGTTGTTGCTCAGATTAAATAAAATTACAAAACTTTTCTTCTACATATAAAAAGTGCAACATTAAACAGTTTCAAGTCAACTCATCATGCTTAATTTATTACAGCATTTGGGAAGCCTGTAGTTGATTTATTATGTAAATGTTATATTTTTATCAACATGTGATAGCAGGGACCCTGCCATTCAAAACTAGGCTGCTGCATTACTAATGATTAATGTAACTATAGCTGAAAAAATGGTACAATAGCAATAGGAGAGACTTTTGATCCCTGAACACCATGGAGTTCATGTAGGATTAATGATGCAGTTACATTATTATATCAACTATCAGAGACAGAAACTCTTCATTTAACATAATGTCCTTTTTTGCTGATTCAACGCAGCTCAATCAACACAGAAAAAGGTCAAGTGAAATAACAGACAGACAGGGCTTTGCTGTCCGTAACACACACACACACACACACACACAGCGCAAAATGAGCTAACGTTACGCTAAAAGCGAATTAGCCTTCACCTCAAGTCAGGACTGCGAGCGAGCTGAGCTGCATTTTATATTTCTAGAAGGTCAACGGGCTCATAGTGAAGTTACTAGTAGTTGACTGGGAGGTGTTTATTATAATTTGGGGAGAGTCCGCTGCCTGATGCTTACCTGCTAAGCACTGACTACATGCGCTCTGAATATGCACTGCTGATTGGCTGTTACCGCTCTGTTTGTAACCAATCAGATGGTTGTGTGGGTGGGACAATGCTGGGTGCTGTGTAGAGTACTGACAGAAACAGAGGCAGAAGGAAGCGGGGGCGGCTACTTAATATGTTCGTGTGGAAACTTTTTCGGTACACCTCCGAACCGAACCGAACCGGTTCAATACAAATACATGTACCGTTACACCCCTAATGTATATGTATGTATGTATGTATTAGAGATGCGCGGTTTGCGGACACAACCACGGAGTCCGCGGATTATCCGCGGGTCGGGCGGTTGAAATAAAAAAAAAAAAGATTTTATCCGCGGGTCGGGTCGGGCGGTTGAAATAAAAACAAATTAGATTTTAAATAGATTCAGGCGGGTGGCAGTTAAACCAATTCGGAAATATATATACATAGTTAAATGTTGTTACCCACATACGAAAAACGAGCAGGCACCTGCAGCATATGCCACAACAGAAGAAGAAAAAAAAAAAGAGATGGACACTTTTACGGAGCAGAGAAGGGACGCCTCGCCGGGGTCCGGGATCGAGGCCCCTTCCCCCGAGAGGGCCCCACCGGGAGCCGTAGCTGAGGTGATCCGCGAGAAGGGCCCGACGCACGTCCAGGGTCACCACCACGCCCACCGCACCGACACCCCGCCTCGTCCGCTTTCGCCGCGGCCGGCAAGCAGCTTACCTGCCCGCCACCCCCGTGGCCGGGGGATCGTAACAGGGGTCACTCCGCGCGCTCCGCCCGCGCAACTTACCTGCCCGCCACCCCCGTTGCCGGGGGCGCGTAACAGGGGTCACTCCGCGCGCAGTGCGCTCACGAAAGGGGTGGGGCTCACCCTGGTGAGCAGAGTGGGCCACTTTTGGTAAGCAGAACTGGCGCTGAGGGATGAACCGAACGCCGGGTTAAGGCGCCCGATGCCGACGCTTATCAGACCCCAGAAAAGGTGTTGGTTGATATAGACAGCAGCTAGACGGTGGCCATGGAAGTCGGAACCCGCTAAGGAGTGTGTAACAACCCACCTGCCGAATCAACTAGCCCTGAAAATGGATGGCGCTGGAGCGTCGGGCCCATACCCGGCCGTCGCCGGCAGCGAGAGCCGCGAGGGCTATGCCGCGACAAGTAGGATGGCCGCCGTGGTGCGCGCTGAAGCCTCGGGCGCGAGCCCGGGTGGAGCCGCCGTGGGTGCGAGGGACATCGCACCTCCACGCGCTTGGAGGTGCGCTCAGCGCGGCTCCCAGATGATTGCGCACTGGTGTGCGTCTGGGCCGTGACAGCGTGGCACGCATTGGATCATGTCTCCTTTCTTTAACAGGCAAAAGCTTTATAACCTCACTATTGCCTTGCATCGTCTATATTAGATATATAACAACGGGCGGGTGCGGGCGGGTGCAGGTTTGATTAAATGTTAGTTCGGGTGGATGCGGATGGTTGACGACTTTTGTGATGCGGTTGCGGATGAAATAATTGCCTATCCGCGCATCTCTAGTATGTATGTATGTGTATATATACCTGTATATGTATGTATGTATATATATACACATACATACATATACAGGTTACACATACATACATATACAGGTATAATACCTGTATATGTATGTATGTGTACATATACCTATGTATATACAGTTAGGTCCATAAATATTTGGACATTGACACAATTTTCAGTATTCCAGCCCTGTACAACACCACAATGGATTTGAAATGAAACAATCAAGATCTGCTTTTAAGTGCAGACTTTGAGCTTTAATTTGAGGGTATTTACATCCAAATCAGGTGAAAGGTATAAGAATGACAACACATTTCATATGTGCCTTCCACTTTTTAAGGGACCAAAAGTAATTGGACAAACTAATATAATCATAAATAAAATTGTCATTTTTTAATACTTTGTTGCAAATCCTTTGCAGTCAATGACAGCCTAAAGTGTGGAACCCATAGACATCACCAGACACTGGGTTTCGTCCCTGGTGATGCTTTGCCGGGCCCCCGCTGCAGCTGTCTTCACTTCCTGCTTGTTCTTTGGGCATTTTCCCTTCAGTTTTGTCTTCAGCAAGTGAAATTCATGCTCAATCGGATTCAGGTCAGGTGATTGACTTGGCCATTGCAGAACATTCCACTTCTTTGCCTTAAAAAACTATTTGGTTGCTTTCGCAGTATGCTTCGAATCGTTGTCCATCTGCATTGTGAAGCGCCGTGCAATGAGTTTTGAAGCATTTGGCTGAATATGAGCAGATAATATTGCCCCAAACACTTCAGAATTAATTCTGCTGCTTTTGTCAGCTGTCACATCATCAATAAATATAAGAGATCCAGTTCCACTGGCAGCCATGCATGCCATTACCACCACCATGCTTCATTGATGAGGTGGTATGCTTTGGATCTTGAGCAGTTCCTTCCCTCCTCCATACTCTTCTCTTTCCATCATTCTGGTACAAGTAGATCTTTGTCTCATCTGTCCATAAGATGTTGTTCAGAACTGCACAGGCCCTTTTACATGTTTCTTGGCAAACTCTAATCTGGCCTTCCTGTTTTTGAGGCTCACCAATGGTTTACACCTTGTGATGAAACCTCTGTATTTCCTCTGGAGAAGTCGTCTCTTAATTGTTGACTTGGACACGGATACACCTACCTCCTGGAGACTTTTCTTCATCTGGCCAACTGTTGTGAAGGGCTTTTTCTTGACAAGGGAAAGGATTTTTCTGTCATCCACCACACTTGTTTCCCGTGGTCTTCCAGGTCTTTTGGTGTTGCTGAGCTCAGCAGTGTTTTCTCTCTTTTTAAGAATGTACCAAACAGTTGATTTGGCCACATCTAATGTTTTTGCTATCTATCTGATGGCTTTGTTTTGATTTTTCAGCCTAATGATGGCTTGCTTCACTGATAGTGACAGCTCTTTGGACTTCATATTAAGAGATGACCTCCCCAGATTCCAAATGAATATTCCACACTTGAAATGACATCTAGGCCTTTTATCTGCTCTTTGTAAATGAAATAAATGAAAAAAAAACAAGGGAATAACACAAACGTGGCCATGGAACAGCTGAGTAGCCAATTGTCCAATTACTTTTGGTCCCTCAAAAAGTGGAAGGCACATATAAAATGTGTTGTAATTCCTACACTGTTCACCTGATTTGGATGTAAATACTCTCAAATTAAAGCTCAAAGTCTGCACTTAAAGCACATCTTGATTGTTTCATTTAAAATCCATTGTGGTGTTGTACAGAGCTGGAATACTGAAAATTGGGTCAATGTCCAAATATTTATGGACCTAACTTTATATATGTGTATATATACCTATGTATGTATATATATTGTATATACCTTTATATACATATATATACCTATACTGGCTCACCTGCACTAGCTTCCTGTGCACTTAAGATGCGACTTTAAGGTTTTATTACCGACGTACAAAATATTAAACAGTTTAGCACCATCTTATATTGCTGATTGTATTGTACCCTACGTTCCGTCCCGAAATCTAGGTCCCCTATTAAGCAAAACGTCTGCAGGCTCCAGAGCCTTTTCCAGTACTCTGGAATGGCCTACCAGCAACAGTTCGAGATGCCACCTCTGTACAAGCATTTAAGTCCCATCTTAAAACGTATTTATATACTCTAGACTTTAAATAGACCCCTTTTTGATCCGCCGCTTTTCTGCTGTGTGCCCCCTCTACTGCCTGGGGAGGATACCAGGTTGCCAGAGTGAATTTCTCCAATCTCCACTCGTTGGACCACCACACTACTATTCTTCCATGCACAGCAGCACACATCCCTGCGCAGCTGATTGGAATATTTGATTGATTTGAATTGGTTCTGTGGCTGAGCTCTTAACTCAAAACACTTGTATCTCAAACCAACGTCACCCATTGAAATGAGTTGAAATCAATGTATAAAATGGAGGCCCATATAAAACAGTAGGTTGCTGCATGGCCTCAGCTCAAGACAGTTTAAGGATCAAGTCACCAGAGTAGTTCAAGTGTTTAAAGCAGATGGAGAAGTGCAATAGCACTAAAGTGCAAGTGTGCTAAATTGTTGCATAGTAAGGTTAAGGGAAAAAAATACACATCTCCCTTGAGCCAGTAAGTAAAAGTGTTGGTATTATTGCAAATAAACAGATGTGTTTACGCATGGAGAAATTACACCAAAAAAACATACATATGTGTATCTATGTAGTGTATGAACTATTGCAAAAACTATGAATAAAGAACTTGTAGAATAGAAATCAACAGAAACCAGTTGAAACTCATTGGAAATAATAGAAAGTATATTCAGTTTTGTTATATATCTATTAGGGCTGTGAATCTTTGGGTGTCCCACGATTCGATTCAATATCAATTATTGGGGTCACGATTTGATTCAAAATCTTTTTCTTTTTTTTTTTCCAATTCAACGCGATTCTCGATTCAAAAACGATTTTTTTTCCCGATTCAAAACGATTCTCTATTCATTCAATACATAAGATTTCAGCAGGATCTACCCCAGTCTGCTGACATGCAAGCAGAGTAGTAGATTTTTATAGAAAGCTTTTATAATTGTAAAGGACAATGTTTTATCAACTGATTGCAATAATGTACATTTGTTTTGACTATTAAATGAACCAAAAATATGACTTATTTTATCTATGTGAAAATATTGGACACAGTGTGTTGTCAAGCTTATGAGATGCGATGCAAGTGTAAGCCACTGTGACACTGTTGTTTTTTTTGTTTTTTTATAAATGTCTAATGATAATGTCAATGAGGGATTTTTAATCACTGCTATGTTGAAATTGTAACTAATATTGATACTGTTGTTGATAATATTCATTTTTGTTTCACTACTTTTGGTTTGTTCTGTGTCGTGTTTGTGTCTCCTCTCAATTGCTCTGTTTATTGCAGTTCTGAGTGTTGCTGGGTCGGGTTTGGTTTTGGAATTGGATTGCATTGTTATGGTATTGCTGTGTATTGTTTTGTTGGATTGATTAATTTAAAAAAATAATTAAACATTAAAAAATAATTACAAAAAAAAAATCGATTTTTTAAAAATGTGAATCGATTCTGAATCGCACAATGTGAGAATCGCGATTCGAATTCGAATCGATTTTTTCCCACATCCCTAATATCTATGCTATTGCTATACGTATCACGTATAACTAACATTCAATACGTTTGCCAAAAAAAAAGCCCACAGGCGAAAATTAGTGAAAAACAAAAGTCTTTGGAGAGCTTTTTTGAAAAAGAAGGCCAGGGCTCCACTAATTCAGCGTTATGGTGAGTTGTAGTTTTCATTAAGCCTGTAAATCTTTGGGCACCACACGATTCGATTCAGAATAAATTCTCGATTCAAAACTATTCTCGATCGAAAATCTATACTTTTTGCTAACATTGGATGCCAGTTCTATGAATAACTACATTCCTCCATAAAATAGATAAACAGCTGTGATAAATGTATTTATTACTTAAAAGAAAACTGGTTTTGTTTAATAAAATTCAAACCAAACATTTAATAAATTCCATCCATCCATCTTCTTCCGCTTATCCGAGGTCGGGTCGCGGGGGCAGCAGCCTAAGTAGGGAAGCCCAGACTTTCCTCTCCCCAGCCACTTCGTCCAGCTTTTCCCGGGGGATCCCGAGGCAGTGCCAGGCCAGCAAAGAGACAGTCTTCCCAACGTGTCCTGGGTCTTCCCCGTGGCCTCCTGCCGGTCGGACGTGCCCTATACACCTCCCTAGGGAGGCATCCTGACTAGATGCCCGAACCACCTCATCTGGCTCCTCTCGATGTGGAGGAGCAGCGGCTTTACTTTGAGCTCCCCCCGGATGGCAAAGCTTCTCACCCTATCTCTAAGGGAGAGCCCCGCCATCTGGTGGAGGAAACTTATTTCGGCCGCTTGTACCCGTGATCTTGTCCTTTCGGTCATAACCCAAAGCTCATGACCATAGGTGAGGATGGGAACGTAGATCGACCGGTAAATTGAGAGTTTTGCCTTTCGGCTCAGCTCCTTCTTCTCCACAACGGATCGATACAGCGTCCGCATTACTGAAGACGCCGCCTGTGGAATCTCACGATCCACTCTTCCCTCACTCGTGAACAAGACTCCGAGGTACTTGAACTCCTCCACTTGGGGCAGGGTCTCCTCCCCAACCCAGAGATGGCACCTCACCCTTTTCCGGGCATGAACCATGGACTCAGACTTGGAGGTGCTGATTCTCATCCCAGTCGCTTCACACTCGGCTGGGAACCGATCCGGTGAGAGCTGAAGATCCTGGCCAGATGAAGCCATCAGGACCACATCATCTGCAAAAAGCAGAGACCAAATCCTGCAGCCACCAAACCAGATCCCCTCAATGCCTTCACTGCGCCTAGAAATTCTGTCCATAAAAGTTATGAACAGAATCGGTGACAAAGGGCAGCCTTGGCGGAGTACAACCCTCACTGAAAACGTGTCCGACTTACTGGATACAATGCGGACCAAGCTCTGACACTGATCGTACAGGGAGCGGACCGCCACAATCAGACACCCCATACTCTCTGAGCAGTCCCCACAGGACTTCCCGAGGGACACGGTCGAATGCCTTCTCCAAGTCCACAAAGCACATGTAGACTGGTGGGGCAAACTCCCATGCACCCTCAAGGAACCTGCCGAGAGTATACAGCTGGTCCACAGTTCCACGACCAGGACAAAAACCACACTGTTCCTTCTGAATCCGAGGTTCGACTATCCGGCGTAGCCTCCTCTCCAGTACACCTAAATAAACCTTACCGGGAAGCTGAGGAGTGTGATCCCACGATAGTTGGAACACACCCTCCCGTTCCCCTTCTTAAAGAGAGGAACCACAACGCCGGTCTGCCAATCCAGGGGGACCGCCACCGATGTCCACGCGATGCTACAGAGTCTTGTCAACCAAGACAGCCCCACAGCATCCAGAGCCTTGAGGAACTCCGGGCGGATCTCATCCACCCCTGGGGCCTTGCCACCGAGGAGCTTTTTAACTACCTCAGCAACCTCAGCTCCAGAAATAAGAGAGCCCACCACTGATTACCCAGGCACTGCTTCCTCATAGGAAGACGTGTTGGTGGGATTGAGGAGTTCTTCGAAGTATTCCATCCACCGATCCACAACATCCGCAGTCGAGGTCAGCAGAACACCATCCGCACCATACAGTGTTGACAGTGCACTGCTTCCCCTTCCTGAGGCGGCGGATAGTGGTCCAGAATCGCTTCGACGCCGTCCGGAACTCGTTTTCCATGGCTTCCCCGAACTACTCCCATGTCCGAGTTTTTGCCTCCGCAACCGCTGAAGCCGCACACCGTTTGGCCTGTCGGTACCTGTCCGCTGCCTCCGGAGTCCTATGAGCCAAAATAACTCGATAGGACTCTTTCTTCAGCGGACCATGTCCCACTCTGACTCAATGTCCAGCACCTTCTTCGTGACATGTTCAAAGTTCTTCCGGAGGTGGGAATTTAAACTTTCTCTGACAGGAGACTCTGCCAGACGTTCCCAGCAGACCCTCACACTGCATTTGGGCCTGCCAGGTCTGTCCGGCATCCTCCCCCACAATCGCAGCAAACTCACCACCAGATGGTGATCGGTAGAAAGCTCTGCTCCTCTCTTCACCCGAGTGTCCAAAACATGAGGCCGCAAATCCGATGACACAACTACAAAGTCGATCAAGGAACTGCGGCCTATGGTGTCCTGGTGCCAAGTGCTCATATGGACACCCTTATGTTTGAACATGGTGTTTGTTTTGGACAATCTGTGACGAGCACAAAAGTCCAATTAACAAAACACCACTCGGGTTCAGATCCAGGCGGCCATTCTTCCCAATCACGCCTCTCCAGGTTTCACTGTCGTTGCCAACATGAGCATTGAAGTCCCCCAGTAGAACAAGGGAATCACCCGGGGGAGCACTTTCCAGTCCTCCCTCGAGTGTATCCAAAAAGGGTGAGTACTCTGAACTGCTGTTTGGTGCATAAGAACAAACAGTCAGGACCCGTCCCCCCACCCGAAGGCGGAGGGAAGAAACTCTCTCGTCCACTGGGTTGAACTCCAACGTGCAGGCAACAAGAATTGCTACTCCAGCCGTGCAACGGCAGTGTGGAAGAGAGTCCAGCCCCTCTCGAGAGAACTGGTTCCAGAGCCCTTGCTGTGCGTCGAAGTGAGTCAGACTATATCCAGCCGGAACTTCTCCACCTTGCGCACTAACTCATGGCACATTAAATAATAATGGAATATTACTGGAACGTATGCTTAAACTAAAGTGTTTTTAAAAATGTCAATATGGGGTTGCATTCCACCATTTCAGACCAACTGACTCCTGAAAAGACAAGATCTACATGAGTGAAGGCGCCTGACTGTAGAGTACCCAGCAGTAAGCGATGGATAAAATGTTGTATTGTAGTGAAACATCGACTCAGTGCAAGGATGCTAAAAGAGGAGCAATATGACAAATCTTTGAGACCCAATACTCTGGACTAATCTAATTAATCCATTGCATGCGAGCTGCTAACTGACCTGTGTCTGGCACATCTGTTGGTCTCATGATACGTCTGATTTGCTCCATAGACTGCAGGTCCGGGGAGAGACCTGAGGTACAAGTCATCATCACCAGCTGCTTCAAAGCCCTCATCAAGAAACTTGCTGTGAATCCAACACCAGCATTGGGCTGCGTACCTCCGTGACAGCAAAAGATCTTCTCGTCCACGATAGCGGCGATGGGGAGACAGTTGAAGCAGTCGGTGAACGTCTTCCACAACTTGATGTTGAACCTGCGTTTACCTGAGTGACCAACAAATGCAACTTTGAGTCGGGGGGTCGAGAAGTAGGAACGTTCCGTTTAGGTGGGTAATAATGAGTGAGGCGGGTAACTAATAATAACTAAGCAAGTAATAATGAGTGAGTAATAACAAGTGAGGTGGGTAAGTAATAAGTAACAATTACTGAGGCAGATTAGACAGTAAGTAATAAGGAAGTAAGTAATAATAAGTGAGACAAGTATTAATAAGTAAGTAATAAAGTGAGGCGGGTAATAATAAGTGAGGTGGGTAAGTAATAAGTAACAATTACTGAGGCGGATTAGTACGTAAGTAATAAGGAAGGAAGTAATAAGTGAGACAAGTATTAATAAGTAAGTAATAAAGTGAGGCGGGCCCGCAATGGCCCATTGCAAAAGGACTCCCACATAAGTGAGGTGGGTAAGTAATAAGTAAGTAAGAATTACTGAGGCAGATTAGTACGTAAGTAATAAGGAAGTAAGTTGTAAGTGAGACAAGTATTAATAAGTAAGTAATAAAGTGAGGTTGCTAAGTAATAAGTAACAATTACTGAGGCGGATAAGTAAGTAAGTAATAAGTGAGACAAGTATTGATAAGTAAGTAAGGTGACTAAGTAATAAGTAAGCAACAATTACTGAGGCGGATTAGTAAGTGAGAAAGAATAAGTGAGACAAGTATTAATAAGTACAAGTGAGGCGGGTAACAAGTGGGGTGTGTAAATAATAAGTAAGTAATAATAAGGGAGGCATTAATTAATTAAAAAGTACTGAAAGTAATATGTAAGTAATACATCTGCGGTCGACCAGTAGCTTGCGATCGATGTAATGGGCACCCCTGTGGTAAGTAATAATAATAATAAGTAAGTAAGTAATGATAGCTAAGTAATAAGTAAATAATGATAAGTAATAGTAAGTAAGCAATAAGTAATGATAGGTAATAAGTATGAATAAGTAAGTATTTAATAAGTAATGATAAATAATAAGTTAAGAAGTAATAAGTAACTAATGATAAGTAGTAATAAAAGGTAAGTAGTAATAAGTAATGATAATTATTCAGTAATTGATGATAAGTAATGATAAATAAGTAATACATAAGTAATGATAGGTAATAAAAGTAATGATCAGCAAACAAGTAAGTAATGGTAAGTATTAATTAGTATACGTAACGATTAATAATAAGTAAGGCAGGTGCGCTTACACTCGTCATAAAAGCCGTAGATGCGGTTGATGGAGGCGCACTCGTGGTTGCCTCGAAGCAGGAAGAAGTTCTCGGGGTACTTGATCTTGTAGGCCAGCAGCAGGCAGATGGTCTCCAGCGACTGCTTTCCTCTGTCCACGTAGTCGCCAAGGAACAGGTAGTTAGCCTCTGGAGGGAAGCCGCCATACTCGAACAGTCTCAGTAGGTCTGTGTACTGCCCGTGGATGTCACCTGCAGGGAGGGCGAGCCGTGAGGAAGTGACAGGTGTGAAAGGACGGCCGCTGGCTGGGAACTCACCACAGATTTTGAGCGGCGCCTCCAGTTCTAGAAGGATTGGCTGACTGAGGAAGATCTCGCGAGACTTGATGCAGAGTCCGCGCACCTCAGCCTCCGTCATCTGCACGATCTTCCCCGGACGACATCCTCGCACTGAAGGGTAAGAGCAGGGGCGGTTGTTAACGAGGGCTGTCCCTGCCGTGTATTCCTTGTTTTTATGTGTTTTAGTTTCTGTGTTGACAGACCATTCACGTATGCCATATATAATATTTACCGGAAGGTTAGCTTTTGCAGTTGATTTCCTGTTGCAAGCAAGCCAAATATTTTGCTGTCATGTGTATTAATAACAGCAGTTGTTTTCATACTGTGAAGTTAATGTTTTTCTTTGTTTAGTTAGATTTAGCTACGTCCCTGCTGTCCAGGAATGTTTCCAACAATATTTAGCAATATCAAGATACAGAATGTTGTTATGCTATGGAATATGCAGCCTACAAGAGATTTATTAATCTAGTTTATTCACACTATTGAGCCATGTTTTCTTGATTATATTCATTGCACCAAATGCTGTACAACAACACAAAAATCCATTCTATGTGAAAGTTTCCGAAAACTGTTCATATGCAAGTATACGGAGAATAAGAAAAAGTCAGTTTTATTAATTAAGCAGGTTTTTACAATTCAGACTTTTTGCATACAGACATTGACAAACTGCATTCATGTTGTTGACTCGGCTCTACTTAACAAGAGCAGCAACCTTTCTCTGCATTTTTGTTTATTTGAACAACTTTTTTGCCTTTTATGATCGATTGGGAGGGGGGTTACTAAATTCTTTTTGGAATTACAACTCCTGTCAAAAAAATTATATAATCAGCAGACTTAGAGGATGTTCATTCCATTTGTTTAATTTTGTAGAAAAACACAAAATAGTCATTTCAAATGACAACTCCAAGAAATACTAAAATAAATCAAGAATATAAACGGTGGTAGACAGTAAAGGTTACATTTTTAGATCAGCAGAGTGAAAATATAGAATCACTCAATTGTATTGAATCATGAAAAACAGACCAAAAAACACTAACAACACCACTAGTACTTTGTTGCACCACTTCTGGCTTTTATTACAGCTTGCAGTCCTGTGAGGCATGGATTTAATGAGTGACAACCAGTAATCTTCATCAATCTTACTCCAACTTTCTCTAATTGCTGTTGTCAGATCAACTTCATAGGTTGGAGTTTTTTATGGAACATTTTCTTCAATTTCCACCACAGATTTTCAATTAAGATTGTGATCCGGACTATTAGCAGGCCATGACATTGACCTTGTGTATCCTTCTTCAAACAAAGTTTTTGCTCTATAGCAAATGCATTATCATTTAAAAATGATTTAATCATCTCTAAACACCTTTCTATTGATGGAAAAAGATACTGTAAGTGTACAAAATGCCAATGTAAACTTGTGCTATTTATTAAAGATGTAATGGCAGCCATTCCCCATTACCTGGCATGCAAGCCCCATATCATCAATGACTGTGGAAATTAGCATGTTTTCTTCAGGCAGTCGTCTTCATAAATCTCATTGGAACAGCACAAAACAAAAGTTCCACCATCATCACCTTTCCCAATGCAGATTCATGATTCATCACTTGGATATGACTTTACTCAGTCATCCATAGTCCACCATTGCTTTTCCTTAGCCCATTGAAGTGTTAATGACGACTTTTGTTTAGCTTTTCTTTATTCAAATCCCATTTTCCTTTTGCCACTTTCTTACTTACAGTGACCATTTGTTTTGCTGTGCATTTTCTGTTTTCAAGACATTTGTTTAAGTTTTCTGTCTTGACGCTTTGATGTTGTCCTTAAAGACCCACAGCCTTGATGCCTTTTTAGACACAGCTGACTGTGAACAATCAACATCTTTTGCAACATTGAGTGATGATTTTACCTTCTTTGAAGAAGTCTGGTGCGGATGGTGTTCTGCTGACCTCGACTGCGGAAGTTGTGGATCGGTGGAGGGAATACTTCGAAGACCTCCTCAATCCCACCAACACGTCTTCCTATGAGGAAGCAGTGCCTGAGGAATCTGTGGTGGGCTCTCCTATTTCTGGGGCTGAGGTTGCTGAGGTAGTTAAAAAGCTCCTCGGTGGCAAGGCCCCGGGGGTGGATGAGATCCGCCCGGAGTTCCTTAAGGCTCTGGATGCTGTAGGGCTGTCTTGGTTGACAAGACTCTGCAGCATTGCGTGGACATCGGGGGCAGTACCTCTGGATTGGCAGACCGGGGTGGTGGTTCCTCTCTTTAAAAAGGGGAACCGGAGGGTGTGTTCTAACTATCGTGGGATCACACTCCTCAGCCTTCCCGGTAAGGTCTATTCAGGTGTACTGGAGAGGAGGCTACGCCGGATAGTCGAACCTCGGATTCAGGAGGAACAGTGTGGTTTTCGTCCTGGTCGTGGAACTGTGGACCAGCTCTATACTCTCGGCAGGGTCCTTGAGGGTGCATGGGAGTTTGCCCAACCAGTCTACATGTGGTTTGTGGACTTGGAGAAGGCATTCGACCGTGTCCCTCGGGAAGTCCTGTGGGGAGTGCTCAGAGAGTATGGGGTTTCGGACTGTCTGATTGTGGCGGTCCGCTCCCTGTATGATCAGTGTCAGAGCTTGGTTCGCATTGCCGGCAGTAAGTCGGACACGTTTCCGGTGAGGGTTGGACTCCGCCAAGGCTGCCCTTTGTCACCGATTCTGTTCATAACTTTTATGGACAGAATTTCTAGGCGCAGTCAAGGCGTTGAGGGGATCTGGTTTGGTGGCTGCAGGATTAGGTCTCTGCTTTTTGCAGATGATTTGGTCCTGATGGCTTCATCTGGCCAGGATCTTCAGCTCTCACTGGATCGGTTCGCAGCTGAGTGTGAAGCGACTGGGATGAGAATCAGCACCTCCAAGTCCGAGTCCATGGTTCTCGCCCGGAAAAGGGTGGAGTGCCATCTCCGGGTTGGGGAGGAGATCTTGCCCCAAGTGGAGGAGTTCAAGTACCTCGGAGTCTTGTTCACGAGTGAGGGAAGAGTGGATCGTGAGATCGACAGGCGGATCGGTGCGGCGTCTTCAGTAATGCGGACGCCGTATCGATCCGTTGTGGTGAAGAAGGAGCTGAGCCGGAAGGCAAAGCTCTCAATTTACCGGTCGATCTACGTTCCCATCCTCACCTATGGTCATGAGCTTTGGGTTATGACCGAAAGGACAAGATCACGGGTACAAGCGGCCGAAATGAGTTTCCTCCGCCGGGTGGCGGGGCTCTCCCTTAGAGATAGGGTGAGAAGCTCTGTCATCCGGGGGGAGCTCAAAGTAAAGCCGCTGCTCCTCCGCATCGAGAGGAGCCAGATGAGGTGGTTCGGGCATCTGGTCAGGATGCCACCCGAGCGCCTCCCTAAGGAGGTGTTTAGGGCATGTCCGACCGGTAGGAGGCCACGAGGAAGACCCAGGACACGTTGGGAAGACTATGTCTCCCGGCTGGCCTGGGAACGCCTCGGGATCCCCCGGGAGGAGCTGGACGAAGTGGCTGGGGAGAGGGAAGTCTGGGCTTCCCTGCTTAGGCTGCTGCCCCCGCGACCCGACCTCGGATAAGCGGAAGAAGATGGATGGATGGATGGATGAAGAAGTCTGATAATTGTCTCTTTGTTTCAATTGACATCTCTCGTGTTGGAGCTATGATTCATGTCAATACACCTGGTGCAACGGCAATCTAAACTGTGAACACTCCTTAACTGTTGACTAATGGGAGAAAAAAAATCTGATGCAAGTGTTAGCTTTAAAATATTACAGGGTAATTTTGTTTCTTCCTCAGAGTTAAGTGATTCCATAAATGTTTTACTCTGATTCATCCAAAAATGAAATGATTACTACCACAATTTATTTTCTTAAGTTTATTTTACTGTTTCCTAAAGCCAGAAAGTTGCCACTTTAAATGACTATAGTTGTGTGTCATGTCCGTCATCTGCTTTTCTCTACAAAATCAAACAACTAAATGAACGTCCTCCAAGTCTAGTGAGTCCATCATTTTAACAGGGGTTGTAATTCCACAGGCGAGAATGCTGCACGTATGCAACATTTTTACTCTGCTTTCAAGTGACTTATTGCTTATCTGACACTTGTTTGCCCACCATGGGCTTAAGTCTAAACACATGGCGTCCAGACGTGATGTCACATTTAACCCAGCAATAAGCACTCAAAAAAAGCAGCCCCTTCCAGACCCAGGAACCAGCATGCAGAGACCACATAGTCAATCCACGATTGCTATGTGTTTGAATATTGATCAAGCCTTTTCTAACAGTACACACCTCAAAGTAAATAATAAAATTGTATGATTCGTAGAGGTGGGGGAAATAATCGATTATTAGATGCATCGCAATTCGGACATGGACGATTATAAAATCAATTAATAAACATCAATAATCAATGTATTTATTGTAAATAAAGTAATGCAGACAGTTCTAAAATTTAACTGACTACAGCTAGCCATCTCACTGAGAGATCCGACCAGCTCCTTTATTTTAGGGCACTTATGTTCCAGTTTTGCACACACGTCCATGATGTAAAAAAAGTAAGTCAACTGTTGGTTTCAAATTCACTGTTTTCAAAAGTTGCAAGTGATAAACACTTATTTAGTGAAACGAAAATAAATGTAAAACTGCATCAATATACAGTACAGGCCAAAAGTTTGGACACACCTTTTCATTTCAATGTGTTTTCTTTATTTTCATTGTAGATTGTTACTGAAGGCATCACAACTATGACACCTGTGAAGTGAAAACCATTTCAGGTGACTACCTCTTGAAGCTCATTGAGAGAATGCCAAGAGTGTGCAAAGCAGTAATCAGAGCAAAGGGTGGCTATTTTGAAGAAAATAGCCCGCCTTCTGCCCTAATGCAGCTGAGATAGGCTCCAGCACCCCCCGCGACCCCAAAAGGGACAAGCAGTAGAAAATGGATGGGATGGATAGAATATAAAACATTTGTTCAGTTATTTCACCTTTTTTGTTAAGTACATAACTCCACGTGTTCATTCATAGTTTTGATGCCGTCACTGACAATCTACAATGTAAATAGTCATGAAAATAAAGAAAACACATTGAATGAAAAGGTGTGTCCAAACTTTTGGCATGTACTGTACATAAATTAAAGATGCATCCATAATTGATTTTAATTGAATCGTAGCGCCTGATTCGTAATCGTAGTTAGATCGTAAGCTGGCCAAAGATTCCCACCTCTAATGATTTGTGCCGATATCGTTATCAGACAATATATCGGTAATGGTAAATATTCAAGGCTGCAATACCAGTATCGTACCAGAAGGGGAAACGTTGTTGGGAACACAGCTACTGTAATAAGTTCCCATTAACAATATGTGTATTATTGCACTTTTGCAGCATTGCCTCACGCACAAATCTGCTTTCTTGTTGACAGCAGTCTCGTGTGCCATTTTAAGATGTTGCCGTTGTTGTTCCACAGACTCGCTGCCTCAGCTTTTCTGAGCGGGCCAACATCACGAAGTGGGACAGCTCAGCCATGACGGTGGATCAAACTGAGCGTCTGCTGCCTTGAAGCGCCATTTGTTGGTACTTGACCCTACAGCTAACATGCAGTGTGTTTGTGTTCTTGTCGTTTGCTTTGTACAAGAGGAACAAAAATGAACTCTGAAACCTGAAGAGTGACATCCAGACTTAACTAGCAAGCTGTCAGCAGAACAATTTAAGACCCCTCCCTCCTACTGAGCGGCGTTGCAGGCCGAGCAGCTGGCTCATCTGACAGTCAGGCCTGATATCACACACACGCCCACACTTCAATGTTTGTCTGACGCTTTCTGCACACACAGTGACCTTGAGTGTGGATTGTACCACTCTGAGCTGGTGGGGATAAATCACAGAATACTTTTGTTGCTGCTGCAGTACCTCCAGTGACCATTATGGTTACAACTCCTCACAATTCTATTCTTCAACTATCCAAAGCAAAAGTTGTTTTTTTTTTGCTTTGCTGCTTTTTTTGCCCAACCACTTGTATTGCAGGAGAGACCACACACACACACACACACACACACACACACACACACACACACACACACACACACACACACACACACACACACACACACACACACACACACACACACACACACACACACACACACACACACACACACACACACACACACACACACACACACACAATTACTATGGCAACCCAGCAAGACTAATCTCCAGTGTCTGAGGTGTTGGCGAATAGAGGCAAAAGAGCTGATTTGCAAGTAGAGGCATCTATCTCTTTAAAAAACTTTCAAACAAATCCATTTATCTTTGGTTCAGACCGGGGGCCACTGAAGGAGATTCATCCTATCGTCTCATCTCCACCTTGTTCAGCCATCTTTGCTACAATGTAAGGCAGGGGTCCATAAACTGCGGCCTGGGGTGTGTGCCAAGGGGGGGAAAACACTTTTTTTTTTCTCAATCCAACCGCTCGGGCAAATGTCGATGGAGATCAGGGTTGCCCATTACGTAAATCGCAAACTACTGGTCAATCGGGTGTGTCAGTCAACCGCCAACCAGGCATTAGAAAATAGACCTAAAAATAAAATTAAAATAGGGACGGCGTGGCGCAGTTGGGAGAGTGGCCGTGCCAGCAACCTGAGGGTTACTGGTTCAATCCCCACCTTTTACCAACCTCATCACGATCCATGTGTCCTTGAGCAAGACACTTCACCCTTGCTCCTGATGGGTCGTGGTTAGGGCCTTGCATGGCAGCTCCCACCATCAGTGTGTGAATGTGTGTGTGAATGGGTGAATGTGGAAATAGTGTCAAAGCGCTTTGAGTACCTTGAAGGTAGAAAAGCGCTATACAAGTATAACCCATTTACCATTTAATTTAAAATTAGCAATCAATCTTCACTATGACGTCACTTTCGTCACTTGATTGACATTCACGGCACCCGAGGGTCTTGTGAGATGACGCTGGCTAATGCGAGATCATTATTAAGAATAAGGAGGAGGGCGAGAAACACTTTTACTTTCAACAGACTCTCGCGCCGTACCTGCCGTCAAAACTCTAAAGGCCGACTGCCCAGTTCCTGTCTTCACAATAAAAGCCCTGCTTAATCCTGCCTGCGCTAACAACATACGGGTCTCAGAAAGCTGGCGTGCACAAGCTAGCAAGCTACGGAGTTTGCCGCAAATGTATTTCTTGTAAAGTGTATAAAAACTAGTATGGAAGCTGGACAGATAAGATGCCAAAAAACAACTACTTCAATGTGGTATTGGACAGAAAGGAGGACTTTTTTTCTCCTCCATTAAAAAATGTGGACGTTATCAGCACTACAGTGAATCCTGTCTGATTCCAATCAATGCAAGTCATCAGAATCAGGTAATACACCAACTTATATACTTGTCTTCATGCTTGTATTATCATTAATAATAATAATAATAATACCTGGGATTTATATAGCGCTTTTCTAAGTATCCAAAGTCGCTTTACATGTAGAACCCATCATTCATTCACACATGGTGGTGGTAAGCTACTTTCATAGCCACAGCTGCCCTGGGGTAGACTGACGTTAAACACATTTAACTTGTTAACAAAAACGTCTTTCATAAATAAATAATAAAAAAATATATATATATATATGAGGTAGATCCTTTCGACCTGGTTAATTGAAAAGTAGCTCGCCTGCAGAAAAAAAGTGTGGGACCTCTGATGTAGATGTAGATTGACTTTAGAATACAAACCCCGTTTCCATATGAGTTGAGAAATTGTGTTAGATGTAAATATAAATGGAATACAATGATTTGCAAATCCTTTTCAACCCATATTCAATAGAATGCACTACAAAGACAAGATATTTGATGTTCAAACTCATAAAATTATTATTTTTTTGCAAATAATTAACTTAGAATTTCATGGCTGCAACACGTGCTAAAGTAGTTGGGAAAGGGCATGTTCACCACTGTGTTACATCACCTTTTCTTTTAACAACACTCAATAAACGATTGGGAACTGAGGAAACTAATTGTTGAAGCTTTGAAACTGGAATTCTTTCCCATTCTTGTTTTATGCAGAGCTTCAGTCGCTCAACAATCCGGGGTCTCCGCTGTCGTATTTTACGCTTCATAATGCGCCACACATTTTCGATGGGAGACAGGTCTGGACTGCAGGCCTGGACTGCAGGCGAGCCAGGAAAGTACTCGCACTCTTTTTTTTTTACGAAGCCACGCTGTTGTAACACGTGCTGAATGTGGCTTGGCATTGTCTTGCTGAAATAAGCAGGGGCGTCCATGAAAAAGACGGCGCTTAGATGGCAGCATATGTTGTTCCAAAACCTGTATGTTCCTTTCAGCATTAATGGTGCCTTCACAGATGTGTAAGTTACACATGCCTTGGGCACTAATGCACCCCCATACCATCACAGATGCTGGCTTTTGAACTTTGCGTCGATAACAGTCTGGATGGTTCGCTTCTCCTTTGGTCCGGATGACACACTGTCGAATATTTCCAAAAACAATTTGAAATGTGGACTCGTCAGACCACAGAACACTTTTCCACTTTGCATCAGTCCATCTTAGATGATCTCGGGCCCAGAGAAGCCGGCAGCGTTTCTGGATTTTGTTGATAAATGGCTTTCGCTTTGCATAGTAGAGCTTTAACTTGCACTTACAGATGTAGCGACAAACTGTATTTAGTGACAGTGGTTTTCTGAAGTGTTCCTGAGCCCATGTGGTGATATCCTTTAGAGATTGATGTTTGTTTTTGATACAGTGCCATCTGAGGGATCGAAGGTCACGGTCATTCAATGTTGGTTTCCGGCCATGCCGCTTACGTGGAGTGATTTCTCCAGATTCTCCGAACCTTTTGATGATATTATGGACCGTAGATGTTGAAATCCCTAAATTTCTCGCAATTGCACTTTGAGAAACGTTGTTCTTAAACTGTTTGACTATTTGCTCACGCAGTTGTGGACAAAGGGGTGTACCTCGCCCCATCCTTTCTTGTGAAAGACTGAGCATTTTTTGGGAAGCTGTTTTTATACCCAATCATGGCACCTACCTGTTCCCAATTAGCCTGCACACCTGTGGGATGTTCCAAATAAGTGTTTGATGAGCATTCCTCAACTTTATCAGTATTTATTGCCACCGTTCCCAACTTCTTTGTCACGTGTTGCTGGCATCAAATTCTAAAGTTAATGATTATTTAAAAAAAAAAAAGTTTATCAGTTTGAACATCAAATATGTTGTCTTTGTAGCATATTCAACTGAAACTTTAATAAATGGTTGGATATAGTTAGTGTTTGGCTCAGCCAGACTGTAGCAGGAGGGGATAGTATGAAGATAGTCAAAAAGAACAAATAGATAGCTCGGCCCCCGGCCAAATTCCTTTAACCCAATGTGGGCCCCCAGTCAAAATGTTTGGGGACCCTTGGTGTAAGGTATTATTTTAGATTCTGTAACATACCAGGAAATAAATTCTCGTTTGAATGTTTTTTTTAAAAACACCTTGGCACGTTCCCACTACATTTAGCCAAGTAAAACAAACTTTCAAGAGTAAAGTACCTGAGGTATGACTAAGGTTGTTCTTTTCTGATTGGAAGATTTTCTGGAAAACTTTGAGATAACATGGTTTAACAAACATTATTATAAATAAGCTTGGTAATTGTTAAAGTTCCTGGAAATTGTATTTTTTGTATTAGTTTGTTTAATTTTACATGCCTTTTCCTTACATTTCCCAACTAAATGTTGGATTAGATTTGGGTTGTTTGGCCTAGGCAAGGTCAGCGTGTGCCCTTTTGGCAGGCCTGTCCAGTAAAAAGCAAATCAGCTGCCTTGGAGGGTGTAGATGTACACGAAAAAAACGATAACAGACATGACACAAACTATAGTCATTTCCAAATGCATCTTTCTGGCTTTAAGAATCACTACAAGAAATCAAGAAAATAAAAATAAAAAACATACCACTAGTACTTTGTTGCACCACCTCTGGCTTTTACAACAGCTTTGCAGGTTTGTCATGGACCCTTTTTTTCCATTTCCACCACAGATGTTGCATTGGATTGAGATCAGGACTATTTGCAGGCCATGACATTGACCTTATGTATCTTTCCTTAAAGGGAAACTGCACTTTATGTTGGAATTCTGCCTATCATTCACAATCCTAATGTAAGACAAGAACACACGTTTTTCTTTTTAATGCATTCTAACTAGTAAAAAAATGCGATCAAAAGTCTGCTTACACTGGAGCCTATAATAGTCGCGCTATTACGCCTATAAAGTGATTTAAAAACACTTCCACTATTGTTTTATATTCATGATGTAAGTATATAAAATGTATTAACAGGCACATTTATAATAACATTTAATATTTACCGTACTTTGATCATTTTAAGCATACGCGGTGCATTCATTTCAAAATTACATCACTGATTATTACTCGCTGCAGACTTTGTGAGATAACAAGCATAATAAAACATCACTTACTGTACAATGTCTGCTGTCATTAGGATACCGACAGATAGGATGTTCATATATTCCCGTTTAGATGAAAAATGACTGTCACTCATAATCCTTGCAAAAAAAAGGGTAGGGAATGGAACCAAACATCTTTTCGTGTCCAAATTGGATGTCAAAGTTGACCAACTTCTTAGATTATGCCCGCATCCTTCTACTATCAAGGTGAGACACATTATTAAGTTCTCTGGGACAATGCGCCGCTAACAATAGTTTGTGATGGCGCTTGTAATAACAATATCACTAATACTTGGTTAAAATTTTGGTCATGAAATGTGAATGAAGTATTGCTGCCGCTTTTTGGATGATTATTTAGAAGGCTTTATGGCCGAAATAGAGGACCTCCCATTAACTCCATTGTAAGTGGGCCTTTATTTGCAAGTTAGAATGCTTTAAAAAAAAAAATCTATGATTGTTTGATATCTGATTGCTAACGTCTGAATGAAAGGCAAAATTCGCAAAAGAGTGTGGTTCCCCTTTAAGGGAAGTTTTTGCTCTATGGCAGTGCGTCTCAAATATTTTCTATTTCGCACCCCCTTCCTCCCCCCACTCTCCATTGTGACTATAAATAGTATAATTTGTCTTAAAATTGTTCTAACTTTACCTCTGCATAACATTGTAAGTGTATTAACATTAAAGGAAACACGAGCATGCCAACTGCACGCTCCCTCAAAACTTGCGACATCTGTGGCATTGTGCTGTGTGATAAAACTGCACCTTTCAGAGTGGCCTTTTATTGTGGCCAGCCTAAGGCAAACCTGTGCAATAATCATGCTGTTCAATCGGCATCTTGATATGCCACACCTGTGAGGTGGAATGGATTATTTTGACAAAGACGAAGAGCTCACTAACACAGATTTAAACAGATTTGTGAGGAATAGTAAAAGTTTTACATCTTTGAGTTCAACTCGTGAAAAATGGGAGCAAAACAAGTGTTGCATTTATATTTTTGTTCAATATATTTTTAGTTGAATGTGTTTAGGGGTTTTCTCATTCATCCAGGTTATTGTTATTCTCAGGGCATTGAACTGATCAGTTAACAGTGGAGGTACATTTTTTTTTACATCAAATTACAATTTATTATTTATATCAATTATCATTATCATTTCAATTTCATTGAAAAAAAAATCGGAACATAAAAATTCAGTGTTGAAAAATTCAGTGTCGAAAGATTTGCTGCTTCAAAAAGCAGACTCACTTCCAGTAAAATAAGGCTGAAGCAATCGATCCTGTCTCAGAACCAGCCACTGAGATGTCACGTTTGAAGTCACGTGACACGGGTCTTGCAAAACAACATAAAAAAGCTGGTATCTGGGCATAAAACAACATAAGCACTTCAATGCGGCCCGCTGGATATTTTCAAACTATACTGCACTTTTGAGTGACATTTTTTATGTGTCATGACGATTGTAGCTGAGATAGGCTCCAGCGCCCCCTGCGACCCCGAAGGGGATAAGCGGTAGAAAATGGATGGATGGATGGATTGATGATATGCAGCTAAACTGTGATACACAATGTGACCAGCAGATGGTGCTGGATAACGATGTTTAGGTGAACATGACGAAGAAGACATGATCTATATACATATACGGACCCTTTCCAAAAAAAAAATGTATATCATGTAAAAATGTATTTATTTATATAATTCCATTTAAAAATGTTAAAACTTCCATAGATTATAGATTCAGGGCCCACAACTGAAACTATTTCAAGTATTTTGTTGTTTATTTGTACATAATTTAGGCTTCCAGCTCATAAAACCCACAAAAACAATATTCCAAAAAGTTTATTACTGTGAAGAAATCACCATTTACTTCTCAGTTTTTGCAGAAAAAAAAATTAGGATCAATTATCAAATAAATAAAAGTATGGTCTGAATGTGGTGGTTTGTGAAGCTGTGACTCTCGCCTCATTCCACTCTTTCTGGATCTCTGCCAGATTCTTGAATCTGCTCTGTTTGATAATCCGCAGAAGCCCACGGTCAGCTCTTCTGCTGGTGCATCTTCTCCTGCCAGTTTGCCCTTCCACTAGACTTTCCATTGATATGCTTGGACACAGCACTCTGAACAGCCATTCTCCTTAGCTATGAACTTTTGTGGCTTACCCATCCTATGGAGGGTATCAATAATGGTCTTCTGGCAGTCTTCCCCATATTGATGCTAACTGAGACAATTGAACTAAAGTTAAGCAATTTAATGACACTTGGGAAAACCTGTGCAGTAGATGAGTAGTGTGTGACACTCTGTTTAAAACATTAATTCCCTGTAAAATTTGGGCAGATTTCTTCACAGTATTCAAAATTTTTTAAATCCTGTTTTCGTGGGTTTTGTGAACTGGAGGCCCAAATTATGTACTAATAAACAACTAAATACTTGAAATTGTTTAAGTTGTGGGCCCTGAATTTATAATCTATGAAAGTTTAACATTTTGAATGGAATTGTGGAAATAAATACACTTTTCCAGGATATTAACATTTTTGGAAAAGGGTCTGTATATAAATGTTTGGGTGCATTCATGGAAGGAGGAATAAATGTTTGAGAGTAAGCTCGTTGTTCACAAGACAAAGTTTGGTCATTAATAGATGAACCAAACACTATACGGTGACCATAGAAAAGTGAAGTGAATTACATTTATATAGCGCTTTTTCTCAAGTGACTCAAAGCGCTTTACATTGTGAAACCCAATATGGCGGAAGTGGGGATCGAACCTGCAACCCTCAAGTTGCTGGCACGGCCGCTCTACCAACCGAGCTGTACCGCCCCACATAGAAAGCGCTGCTTCGTGAAGACGAAGGATGGGACAGTGTGGGTCGGACAGCGACAAACCTCAGACCTCATTGTTATCTCACTGTTCTGCAGATCTTTCTGCAACAAAGTGATATATCGAATAAGTGGATGTTTTGTATCCTGTTGCCTTTGTTTTCGTCGTGTTTGTTGTATCTTTGTTGCTCTTGCTCAATTATAAAAGATGTCGATCAAGGAGGTGGTCTGGGAAGTAGAGGAGCAACGTTAATTTATTCTCAATATTCAGTGTTTTATTGTTTATAGTTAATATTGTAAGTCCCACATTCTATATTTTTATGTAATTCAGTAAAACTAAAGTTTATTCTGTTATTGAGATGGTCTTTAGTTTTTTACTGAAAAGACACTCAGAATGTACATGAAAATACATAATGTGAGATTTACAATTAGGCCTGGGCGATATATCAATTATATCGATATATTCAAGTTTTTTGTTGCAGACAATTTAAAATGGAAAAAAATTGGGTTTTTTTCCTCCACCTGCTCCGGCATACTTTTTGCCCCTCAGGAGCTTCCGTAGCTTGTGCAGTCGCATTACTTCCTTAGCGGCACACATAGAAAAACATAGCTAATGCTAACGCTATTGAGAGCAAGACATCTGTTCCCAGGAAAAGAAAAGTGTTGTCAGTACTTCGGCAACATGCGTGGAACAAATGACTGCACGGGGCAAAGTTCCAGCATCTAAAAATCAAAGCCTCTAGCGGAGTGCGGGAAATACAACTATTTACGAGGCGAACAATCAATCAATGTTTATTTATATAGCCCTAAATCACAAGTGTCTCAAAGGGCTGCACAAGCCACAACGACATCCTCGGTACAGAGCCTACATAAGGGCAAGGAAAAACTCACCCCAGTGGGCAAGACGTAACTACAAACACGCTACGGGATAAAAATCACTATGGTGGATTTATTTACACAAGGTATGTAGGATGAGAAAGAAGCTATACCTCGGTTGGCAGAGTGGCCGTGCCCGCAACTTGAGGGTTCCAGGTTCGATCCACGCTTCTGCCAGCGTAGTCACTGCCGTTGTGTCCTTGGGCAAGACACTTTACCCACCTGTTCCCAGTGCCACCCACACTGGTTTAAATGTAACTTAAATAATTTGGTTTCACAATGCAAAGCGCTTTGAGTCACTAGAGAAAAGCGCTATATAAATACAATTCACAATTCACTCACAATACGTAGAGCGATCACTGAAGCAGTCGCTCTGCACACCGCCAAGATGTGTGCATAAAAAAGGCTGTTTTTACTTTATCCACTTACTGAAACAAACTAGTCTTCTCAATGTTTTACTTCATTATTTATTTGGATACAATGTTTAATACGACATTTTTATTTACACTGTGTCATTCAACACAGAAGTTTGAACTTTATTGATCAACGTTGGAGATTATTTGCATGCAAAATGTGCAATGCTACATTTTTGTTAACAAAAGTATTCTATTCAAGCAGAAACATTGCTTCCAAAGGGAAGCTCTTAATTTATTTATTTCAAAATGATGTCATAAAAAGTACAAATGTACTGTATATGTGGTCTAAAAAGAACAACATTGTACAAATTTCAATTTTGCCAAGAGTAAGGTGCAGTGTATACTAGTTTTTGATTATCCATCCATCTTCTACCGCTTGTCCCTCTCGGGATTGCAGGGGTGCTGGAGCCTATCCCAGCTGCATACGGGTGGAAGGCGGGCTGAATATTAAGAATATATGAACTTTGCTCCTCTACTGCAGACCACCTCCTTGATCAACATCTTTTATAATTGAGCAAGAACAAAGATGCGACAAACACGGCGTAACACAACCGCAAGGGTAAAAAACCTCCACATATTGGATATAATATCACTGTTCTGCCGAACTTTGCTGTAGAACTCTGCCTTCGTCTGACACTTGCTGCTCCGTATACAAGCCCCGCCCATTCTGCCCCACTCTGTTCGTGCCCGGTCTGCATGAAGCAGAGCTTTGTATGTGACACAAAAGTGCAGATTCTAACCATTGGAATTATTGCTGTAGTTTCAAAATATCCAGCGGGCTGCATTGAAATGTTAATTATGTTATACCCAACTCTCTCCTTTGAGTCACACATTAAGAGTGTTACTAAAACGGCATTCTTTCATCTCCGTAATATCGCTAAAATTCGTTCTATTTTATCCACTAGCGACGCTGAGATCATTATTCATGCGTTCGTTACGTTTCGTCTCGACTACTGTAACGTATTATTTTCGGGTCTCCCTATGTCTAGCATTAAAAGACTACAATCGGTACAAAATGCGGCTGCTAGACTTTTGACAAGAACAAGAAAGTTTGATCATATTACGCCTATACTGGCTCACCTGCACTGGCTTCCTGTGCACTTAAGATGTGACTTTAAGGTTTTACTACTTACGTATAAAATACTACACGGTCTAGCTCCGTCCTATCTTGTCGATTGCATTGTACCATATGTCCCGGCAAGAAATCTGCGTCCAAAGAACTCCGGCTTATTAGTGATTCCCAGAGCCCAAAAAAAGTCTGCGGGCTATAGAGCGTTTTCTATTCGGGCTCCAGTACTATGGAATGCCCTCCCAGTAACAATTAGAGATGCTCCCTCAGTAGAAGCATTTAAGTCCCATCTTAAAACTCATTTGTATACTCTAGCCTTTAAATAGCCCCCCTGTTAGACCAGTTGATCTGCCGTTTCTTTTCTTTTCTCCTCTGCTCCCCTTTTCCTTGTGGGGGGGGGGGGGCACAGGTTCGGTGGCCATGGATGAAGTGCTGGCTGTCCAGAGTCGGGACCCGGGGTAGGCCGCTCGCCTGTGCATCGGCTGGGAACATCTCTGCGCTGCTGACCCGTCTCCGCTCGGGATGGTGTCCTGCTGGCCCCACTATGGACTGGACTCTTACTATTATGTTGGATCCACTATGGACTGGACTCTCACAATATTATGTCAGACCCACTCGACATCCATTACTTTCGGTCTCCCCTAGAGGGGGGGGGGGGGGGGTTACCCACATATGCGGTCCTCTCCAAGGTTTCTCATAGTCATTGTGGCTTGTGCAGCCCTTTGAGACACTTGTGATTTAGGGCTATATAAATAAACATTGATTGATTGATTGTAATATGCCAAGAGAGCCCAGTTAACTGCTTCTTTATGCCGTTTTGCAAGACCCGTGTCAGGTGACTTCAGACTTGACACTTCATTGGCTGGTTTTGAGACAGGATCGATTGCTTCAGTCTTAATTTAACAGAAGTCTTGCTTTTTTTCGACAGCAATTTTTTTTTTTTTACACTGACATTTTTATTAACTGAATATTTTACACAGATTTTTTTATTCACTGATTTTTTTTCCCTGATTAAATTGTCAGCATAATTTGATGTAAAAAAATCGGGTTCACAAAAGTCAAACGCAAAAAATTAAGTTGCATAATTAAATAATTATCTGATTTGTTTCAATTGACATCTATCGCAGGCCTCGAATTTAAACTTTTTAAGGTCAAGGCAAGTATTGCCTTAAAGAATGGTTCATATTTTATATCACCAAGGCAAACATTAGCATGCATGCATATATCTCTATTTTTACATTTTGATAGAGTTATTTTTTTGCCGCCGATGTTGGTCAACTTTTTAAGCATTACGGCAAGTGACGAGGGCGGTTGCCGTGGTTAAATTTGAGCCCTCCTATCGTTTTGGAGCCATGATTCATGTCAACACACCTTGTGCAACAGCTCTCCAAAGTGTCAACACTTATTTTTAACTGCTAATGGCCAGATTTCATCTGATGCAGGTGTTCGCTTTGGAAATTACAATTTACCGGGTGATTCCAATATTTTGTCCTTAGAATTGAGAGATTCCCTATTTTTTTTCACTCTGCCTGATCTAAATTACTGACTACCACAATTTATTTGTTTCCTTTTAGTGTTTTTATAAGTCAGAAAGTTGCTATTTGAAATGACTATAGTTTTGTGTCATGTCTGTAACTTGCTTTTTTTCCATTGCTGCTGATTCATTATTTTTGCCAAAGGTTGTAGAAAAATCTCAGGTGCTGCCCAACTCCAGCATTGACAGTGCGTGTGCGTACGTGCGCTTGTATTTCTACCCTTCTTGAGACACCGACAAGGAAAAGTACCTTCCATATGAGGACCGGAGAACAAGTTAGGACCGAAATCATGGTCCCATTATGGAAAACCATTGCATCTAATAGAGAATGTCTTATTTGCATCCCTGCTGGTGAAATATATCAAAATTAGGGTGGTTCCAAAAAGGAGGGACTTTTCAAATTGACTGTGTGTTGGTTTTAAAAGTGCTCCTCCTCTGGTCAACATATGAAATAACAAGTGTGTGTAAAAATTTGAAGCACTCCCCCTCTGGCCAACATATGTAATAACAAGTGTGTGTAAGGAATGAAATGCGCCCCCTTTGTCAAAATATATTTAAAAAAATATATATGTATATAGAGACATACTTTAATATCCTCAAGTAAATAATGAAGATTAAAAACCAAATACAAACAAAAAAATCAACAAAAAATGTTTTACTAAAAGCTTACCTTTTTTATATTTGCATAGTATGTATATATTATTAATGTTTTAAGTACAAATCTTTATAACTAGAAAAGGTGGTCCTTAAGAGGTAGGCATTTTTCGGAGGTCTCAAGAAGGTAACAAATACAAGAATGTGTGTGTGTGTGTGTGTGTGCGCTTACAACACACATGTGGTGACTCCAATTAGGCTGCATTCATAAGAGTTTAATCACAGGAATCCATCCTCTTTCACAGCTTATTACAGCTGTTTTTTTTTTTTTGCTTTCAAGCACATTTACACCAGTTCAGGAAAGGACAAAAGTTAAAAGTTTGGCTTCTCTCTTGCTTGGCTACTCTCCATCTCCTTTAAAAAGAAAGGTTCAAGAGGTCAACTTCTTTTCTACCTCATTTTGGAAGAGCAGAGTTCATCTGAAGCGTGAGTGAGCCAGACCTTATATGGCCGTCGCTGCACGGCGGGGACGAGGAAGAGAGCTGTCAGGGCCGTAAGAGGCTGTGCTGATGGAATGAGAGCGAGGCTAACAAGGGAGCTGACTAGCAGTAAACAAAATGTTTTACCTGCATTAGTCATACTGTCAAAATGTGTTCTCCTTGACTGCAGTGGAGGAGAAGCAATATAGCTGCGTCAACAGGAAGCTTTTTTTCTATTAGGTCAAGTAGCCATGACTGTGCATCAGTGTGAAGGGAAAAAGATGACCACCCCTCCCTCATTGCAGCGTCATTTTTGCACAGGCCCTTGCTCCCACGCTGGCATTTCCTAGCCGCAAGAGAATAAGTGTCTTAGTGAGGCAGAAGAAAGGGCAAAACCAAGACAGGGGAGGGCAGGAAGTAGGAGAAACTGGGGGAAAAAAGGTATGGAAGCGGTCCAGAGGAGGGTTCATCTGCCCCTTTTGCCAGGGCCCGTCGTGCCAGGGGGAAAGCGCTCCTCATATGCACAGACGCACTATTGTTTGCACAACAATGCCTCCTCCTCCTCGGCTCTGCAATGTGGAGTTACAGCTCTGAGGGACCACCAAAAGAGTAAAAAATGGTGTGAAAGAATTAGGGATGTCCCGATCCAGGTTTTTGCACTTCCGATCCGATACCGATATTGTTTTTGCACTTCCGATCCGATACCGATACTGACCGATACTGGCCTATCCGAGCATGTATTAAAGTTTAAAGTTATTTAGCCTACATAGTTGTCAGAATCATGTTGAAAAGGGTTTTAGTACTCTTGATAACAACTAGCCAGCTGAATTAGGGGAGTTTGAATAATACACAATGGTTGGTAACAAGAAACTGACCTGTTTATTCAAGGATAAACACAAAATAGACAAAATTATACATGACAAACAGAAATGGCATCATTGAAACTAGGGCTGGGCGATATGGCCTTTTTTTAATATTGCGATATTTTAAGGCCATATTGCGATACACGATATACAGTATATCTCGATATTTTGCCTTAGCCTTGAATTAACACTTGATGCATATAATCACAGCAGTATGATGATTCTATGTGTTTTGATTGATTGATTGAGACTTTTATTAGTAGGTTGCACAGTGAAATACATATTCCGTACAATTGACCACTAAATGGTAACACCCGAATAAGTTTTTCAAGTCGGGGTCCACTTAAATTGATTCATGATACAGATATATACTATCAGATATATACTATCATCATAATACAGTCATCACACAAGATAATCACATTGAATTATTTACATTATTTATAATCCGGGGTGTGGAGGGGGGCGCCGGATGTAAGAGTCAAAAACACAGCCAAAAGAGTTTGATATGAGAATAAATCTAAAGTTAAAATATAGGGTAGAAATGCACCCATTTGCAGGAAATGTAGTCTTGATTTTCAAAATTTTCTTTCAAGGCTTGCATGTCTACATTAAAACATTTTTCTTCATACAGAAGAATCCTACTCGGTGGCCTAGTGGTTAGAGCAGGGGTGTCAAACTCAAATACAAAGTGGGCCAAAATTTCAAACTGAACAAAGCCGCGGGCCAAGGTTGAACAAATTAACTTTTTAATAGGGACCCAAACAAGTTTTGCATTGAATATTGAACAAGCAAGGCTTATATAACTTTATAGTGACATGCAAAATCGAGTTTCAAATAATAACAATAATAATAATTAAAAAATATCAATGGCATATCATATACAATTTAAATAAAAATGTAATGCCTCTTTTCTATTTGCAGCCGTCTGAGGTAAATATCAACATTAACTTTTTCCACAGGCTAATAAATTTGAAAATTAAATATCAATGAATAAACCAACCATTCAGGACTTTAAACTGCTCAGTTTGCAACACACTGATCTAATCTGATGTGCCCAAGCCAGATACCTGCCATCTTTTCTTGGATGCTAGTTCATTAATGTCATTATATCTCGTAGACCACCCGGACCACAGTCTTGGGGGCGTACCTTAAAGGCACTGCTTTTAACGTCCTCTACGAGCTGTCGTCACGTCTGCTTTTCATCAATTCCAACAACGTGCCGCCCCAGTCACATACTATGTGCGGCTTCTGCACGCACACACAAGTGAATGCAACGCATACTTCATCAACAGCGATACAGGTTACACTGAGTGTTGCTGTATAAATATGCGCCACACTGTGAACCCACACCAAACAACAATGACAAACACATTTTGGGAGAACATCCGCACCGTAACACAAAACAAACACAACAGAACAAATACCCAGAACCCTTTGCAGCACTAACTCTTCCGGGCTGCAATATACACCCCTATAATAATGCTAAAACTACCGTATTTCCTTGAATTAGCGCACCGGCGGTAATTAATTTAAAACCTCTTCTCACTCCGGCGCTTACCAAAGGCATGCGGTAAATTTAGGCATGCGCTTATAAATTTGAGTGTGATGTAAGGATAATCATGACATCGCTTAATGCCGCAATAAAATTTAAAGCACAATGAATCATCCCGGGAGTTCTTTTTGTTTGGGTCTGAAAAGGCAATTATAACGTGACACTCTTTATTTTTACAAGGGGTCAGTCAACAATTACGTACGCATTTTTCTCCAGGATTTTGACCCCCACCCCCGTACGCAAAATTTACTATAAAAATGATGGTGCTTAATTGTGCGCATTTCCTCCCCAGGATTTTGACCCCCAACCCCACCCCCTTTTGCATACGTAATTGTTGAATGGCTCCCAAGTGCCTGCGTTATAACACAGCAGTACAATGTATATCGGTATATTCAATTGTGATATATTATGCTGTGATGTTGCACACAGGACTAGGGACATATGTTATGTCACTCGTGACATAACATATCAGTGTATACCAGTGCAAAAAATACGCTGAACAAACATTTGCAATACCGCGAACTGCTGGGTAACGCTAAAAACATAGTAGGTACATGACTTACCCGGCGGTAATTCTAGGCATGCGCTAATTATTTTGCGAAACGGGTTTGACCCTGCGGTAAATCGAGGCATGCGCATACAACCGTATTTTCCGCACTATAAGGCGCACTTAAAAACCACAAATTTTCTCAAAAGCTGACAGTGCGCCTTATAACCCGGTGCGCTTTATATATGGATAAATATTAAGATTCATTTTCATAAAGTTTCGGTCTCGCAACTTCGGTAAACAGCCGCCATCTTTTTTCCCCGTAGAAGAAGCGCGCGGTGCATGCTGGGATATGTGACGTTTCATTTCCATTTGTGTGTTTATGTAAAGACCCCAAAATGGCTCCTATTAAGTGTGTTGTCTGTCTAATTATAAATAATGCAGACGAGGCGTGTTAACTGAGTTCTCAACGTTTACTCACAGCGTGCTCATAACCACATTCTAACTCCCAGCATACAACAACGCTTCTCAGGGCTACCGCGCATGCTCGTCACTATCGTTGCATGCTGGGTAGTGTAGTTGTTATATTTGCTAGCTCATAACATCACATTAAGAGACACGCTTACGCGCTTAATTCAATACTCGCCGTCATTCCGGGTGGATTGACAAAAGACCTCCAGCCGCTAGATATGGGTGTCAACAGGGCATTCGAAGCTAGACTGCTAACTGCGTGGGAACAGTGGATAACAGAAGGCGAACACACGTGACGTTCACCAAGACAGGGAGGCAGGGAGACAGCGCCAGACGACATTTTGGATCCCACATTCGCCCAACTTTTCAATTCGGACAACGAAGGAGAATAATTCGAGGGATTTATGAATGAAGAATAACTTCAGAAAGTGAGCGTTATGTTTATTTTGTGTGTTGTGACATTAACGTTCGAGCAACATTATGTTGCTATTGCTCTGCACTATTTTGAATTTTACTATGTTTGTGATTGCACATTTGCGTACATTTTGGGAGTGAACAGAGTTGTTAGAACGCTGGTTTTTAATATATTATTAAAGTTTGACTGACCTATCTGACTGTTTTTTTTGACATTCCTTTAGCGCAGTTAGATGCGGCTTACAACACCGGGCGGCTTATAGGTGGACAAAGTTTTGAAATATGCCGTTCATTGAAGGCGCGGCTTTTAACCCAGGGCGCCTTATGGTGCGGAAAATACGGTATATACCCGGCGTCAATTCAAGGAAATACGGTAATCCATTTGAGGTCAAATGAATACAAACAATATAAATATATTTTGTGATAGACACAAACGATATAAGTTGAAAATGTATACAATAAAATGTTCGATATACTTCATACGTAATTTTGGTCAGAAGAAACCGGACGTTAAAAAGCAATGTAGTCCTTCGCTGCGCTCGTTTTTACTTTTCAACCCTCGTCCGTTCCCTATTCGGATATACAGAAACAACAGGTAGGAACTAATGGCAAAGTGTTATTTTAATTACAAATGTGCTACTTTAAAATATTAATTTGGTCTGATAATATTAAAAATGACTGCATAACAAATTCCTTCCCATAGTAAATAAGAATAACAGACCACATTAAATGTTACACAGCCATAACTTGCTGCCAGTAAACCTGCAAAAAATAGTTCTGTTTAATTTTTTATTTACACTTTTTACTATTTTGTTAGCACGGTGGAAGAGGGGTTAGTGCGTCTGCCTCACAATACAAAGGTCCTGAGTAGTCCTGGGTTCCATCCCGGGCTCAGGATCTTTCTGTGTGGAGTTTACATGTTCTCCCCGTGACTGCGTGGGTTCCCTCCGGGTACTCCGACTTCCTCCCACTTCCAAAGACATGCACCTGGGGATAGTGTTGATTGGCAACACTAAATTGGCCCAAGTGTGTGAATGTGAGTGTGAATGTTGTCTATCTGTGTTGGCCCTGCGATGAGGTGGCGACTTGTCCAGGGTGTACCCCGCCTTCCACCCGATTGTAGCTGAGATAGGCCACAGCGCCCCCCGCAACCCTGAAGGGAATAAGCGGTAGAAAATGGATAGATGGACTATTTTGTTACACTTTATTAAGCATTTCTTACATATTCCCTATTTTTGGACCTCACTTTTAAAGAGGTTTTTGTTAGGTGTTCAATGTGAATTTAGAATTTTGTTTACATTAACTGAGTGTTTTTCATGCGCGTGTTGACATTTATTTACCTTTCTGCCTTGATAGCTGAAGGGATTATAATCAGAGGTTAAATTTAAAGAAAAAAATTTACATTTCATAATTTTTTCTCCTGGTCTTTTTTTTTATTGCCCAGTTGTAGGTTAACACATTAATATTTTGGGGGGAAAAAACATCTTAGTGTTAAAGATGCAGGATTATTAGCACCCTTTGGGAAAAAAGAGAGAGGTTGAGAAAAAAAGAGGAACATTTCTTTTAGCACAATGTGCTGCCACGCAAACCCCGAAATAACATTTGGAAATCAATTGGGTGCATTTCTACACTATATTTTGCCTTTAGATTTATTCTCATCTACTAACCTCTTTTAGCTGTCTTTTTGACACTTACATGTCCCACGTAATTTACCACAGGTGAACTGTATCTCCTGCCCTCTCCTGGCAATCATGTCATACATAACATTGACTACATTACTGTATTTCGGACTATAAGGTCCACATAAAATCCTTTCATTTTCTTAAAACTCGACAGTGCGCCTTATAACCCGGTGCTCCTAATGTACGGAATAATTTTGGTTGTGCTTACCGTCCTTGAAGCCATTTTATTTGGTACATGGCGAAATGATAAGTGTCACCAGTAGATGGCAGTTATACATAAGAGATACGTGTAGACTACAATATGACTCAAGTAAACAACACCAAAATTGTACATGTTTCATTGAAAATATAGAACACAACTTTGGTAAGCTATGAAGCCGCACAGCTTGATGGATTGTACTGTAATGATGGTGATGCCAATTTGGTTTATCCTGTCAATGGGGTATTCATCACTTTTTCATGCATGGTTGGATTGCTTTTTGCCGTTTATGCCACAATGTATTGTTGATTTAACATGATTCCTACATTAATATGTACTTAATGTGTACATTAATGTCATTTTTTTGGGTGTTTAGTTTTACAGTAATTCATTGTGAAGACAATCAAACAACCTCAAATTGGAAGTGTTTTATCTCTAAATTAAAATGACTTTTTATTTGCCAAACCAAATTGAAACATTCAGGGAGGGCCCATTTGCAAAGAGCAGCTTGTTTTGTTTTTGTTTTTTTTAATTAAATTGAAAAAAAATAGCAAAAAGATGTGGATTGTAACTAACAACAAAAAGATTTGTCGTTAAATACTGTTCATGTAGCCTTTTTTTATACGTGTGTCCGCCAATTGTGCAAATTAGATGATGATGATTTCATCCTAAGACTGCCTCGCCCTCGCCAGCATGACGATATGACATGATATAGTTGACTCTGTGCTTGTACTTATTGTTGCCACCTAGTACCAACCTCGTCATGTCCGTTGTGTCCTGAGCAAGACACTTCACCCTTGCTCCTGATGGGTGCTGGTTAGCGCCTTGCATGGCAGCTCCCTCCATCAGTGTGTGAATGTGTGTGTGAATGGGTAAATGTGGAAGTAGTGTCAAAGCGCTTTGAGTACCTTGAAGGTAGAAAAGCGCTATACAAGTACAACCCATTTATCATTTATTTATTTACAGTTAATGGCCCCCAATTTGGACACCCCTGGGTTACGTATTTCACCGAAAAGGCAAAGTGTTCCCAAACTCTGTCTTCTTAGCACAAGTTGTGATTCACGCTTGTGGAAGTGTTCTGCATGCTTCCACACCTCGCCATTTACAGCCGTGGTATTGGGACACTCCCCAGGCTTATGGAGGTGACTGCATGTCTGGAATTTTGTCTTTCGGGACTGTATGAATGTATTTGATTACCAAGTAAACACAGAACACAAGAAACTCGTCCAGCATTGGTATTTAGTCTGCCCCTGTACAAAATAGGAATACATACATGTCAACTACAGATATAGGCATGTGTTTCATTTAGTTATATTGTTTGCACGTGGGTTGATTATTTAGGTATTGTTTATTTTTCTACATTGTTAATTGAATATCGACGCCCTGTATAAATAGGTCAGAAGTAGAGCTGTCCGATATTATCGGCCAATAAATGCTTTAAAATGTAATATCGGAAATTATCGGTATCGTGTTTTTTTTTTTTTATCGGTATGGTTGTTTTTATTTTATTTTTATTTTTTTATTAAATCAACATAAAAAAACACAAGATACACTTACAATTAGTGCACCAACCCAAAAAAACTCCCTCCCCCATTTACACTCCTTCACACAAAAGGGTTGTTTCTTTCTGGTATTAATATTTCTGGTTCCTACATTATATATCAATATATATCAATACAGTCCGCAAGGGATACAGTCCGTAAGCACACATGATTGTGCGTGCTGCTGGTCCACTAATAGTACTAACCTTTAACAGTTAAGTTTACCCATTTTCATTATTTACTAGTTTCTATGTAACTGTTTTACTTTCTTTTTTTTATTCAAGAAAATGTTTTTAATTTACTCCTCTCTGAGCTGCCACCTTACCGTGGTAGAGGAGTTTGCGTGTCCCAATGATCCTAGGAGCTATGTTGTCCGGGGGTTTCTATGCCCCCTGGTAGGGTCTCCCAAGGCAAACTGGTCCTAGGTGAGGGATCAGACAAAGAGCAGCTCGAAGACCTCGATGAAGAACAAAAACAAAGGACCCAGATTTCCCTCGCCCGGACGCGGGTCACCGGGGCCCCGCTCTGGAGCCAGGCCCGGAGGTGGGGCACGATGGCGAGCGCCTGGTGGCCGGGCCTGTCCCCATGGGGCCCGGCCGGGCACAGCCCGAAGAGGCAACGTGGGTCCCCCCTCCAATGGGCTCACCACCCATAGCAGGGGCCATAGAGGTCGGGTGCAGTGCGAGCTGGGCGGAAGCCGAGGGCAGGGCGCTTGGCGGTCCGATCCTCGGCTACATAAGCTGGCTCTTGGGACGTGGAACGTCACTTCGCTGGGGGGGAAGGAGCCTGAGCTAGTGCGTGAGGTGGAGAAGTTCCGGCTAGATATAGTCGGACTCACTTCGACGCACAGCAAGGGCTCTGGAACCACTTCTCTTGAGAGGGGCTGGACTCTCTTCCACTCTGGCGTTGCCGGCAGTGAGAGGCGACGGGCTGGGGTGGCAATTCTTGTCGCCCCTCGGCTCAAAGCCTGCACGTTGGAGTTCAACCCGGTGGACGAGAGGGTAGCTTCCCTCCGCCTTCGGGTGGGGGGACGGGTCCTGACTGTTGTTTGCGTTTACGCGCCAAACGGCAGCTCAGAGTACCCACCCTTTTTGGATTCACTAGAGGGAGTACTGGAGAGTGCTCCCCCGGGTGATTCCCTCGTTCTACTGGGGGACTTCAACGCTCATGTTGGCAGCGACAGTGAAACCTGGAGAGGTGTGATTGGGAAGAATGGCCGCCCAGATCTGAACCCGAGTGGTGTTCTGTTATTGGACTTTTGTGCTCGTCACAGATTGTCGATAACAAACACTATGTTCAAACATAAGGGTGTCCATATGTGCACTTGGCACCAGGACACCCTAGGCCGCAGTTCCATGATCGACTTTGTAGTTGTGTCATCGGATTTGCGGTCTCATGTTTTGGACACTCGGGTGAAGAGAGGGGCGGAGCTTTCTACCGATCACCACCTGGTGGTGAGTTGGCTGCGATGGTGGGGGAGGATGCCGGACAGACCTGGCAGGCCCAAACGTATTGTGAGGGTTTGCTGGGAACGCCTGGCAGAGTCTCCTGTCAGAGAGAGTTTCAATTCCCACCTCCGGAAGAACTTTGAACATGTCACGAGGGAGGTGCTGGACATTGAGTCCGAGTGGACGATGTTCCGTACCTCTGTTGTCGAGGCGGCCGATTGGAGCTGTGGCCGCAAGGTAGTTGGTGCCTGTCGTGGCGGTAATCCTAGAACCCGTTGGTGGACGCCGGCGGTGAGGGATGCCGTCAGGCTGAAGAAGGAGTCCTATCGGGTTCTTTTGGCTCATGGGACTCCTGAGGCAACAGACAGGTACCGACAGGCCAAGCGGTGTGCGGCTTCAGCGGTCGCGGAGGCAAAAACTCGGACATGGGAGGAGTTCGGGGAGGCCATGGAAAAAGACTTCCGGCAGGCTTCGAAGCAATTCTGGACCACCATCCGCCGCCTCAGGAAGGGGAAGCAGTGCAGTGTCAACACCGTGTATGGTGGAGATGGTGCTCTGCTGACCTCGACTGCGGATGTTGTGGATCGGTGGAGGGAATACTTCGAAGACCTCCTCAATCCTACCAGCACGTCTTCCTATGAGGAAGCAGGGCCTGGGGAATCTGTGGTGGGCTCTCCTATTTCTGGGGCTGAGGTTGCCGAGGTAGTTAAAAAGCTCCTCGGTGGCAAGGCCCCGGGGGTGGATGAGATCCGCCCGGAGTTCCTTAAGGCTCTGGATGTTGTGGGGCTGTCTTGGTTGACAAGACTCTGCAACATCGCGTGGACATCGGGGGCGGTACCTCTGGATTGGCAGACCGGGGTGGTGGTTCCTCTCTTTAAGAAGGGGAACCGGAGGGTGTGTTCCAACTATCGTGGGATCACACTCCTCAGCCTTCCCGGTAAGGTCTATTCAGGTGTACTGGAGAGGAGGCTACGCCGGATAGTCGAACCTCGGATTCAGGAGGAACAGTGTGATTTTCGTCCTGGTCGTGGAACTGTGGACCAGCTCTATACTCTCGGCAGGGTCCATGAGGGTGCATGGGAGTTTGCCCAACCAGTCTACATGTGCTTTGTGGACTTGGAGAAGGCATTCGACCGTGTACCCCGGGAAGTCCTGTGGGGAATGCTCAGAGAGTATGGGGTATCGGACTGTCTTATTGTGGCAGTTCGCTCCCTATATAATCAGTGCCAGAGCTTGGTCCGCATTGCCGGCAGTAAGTCGGACACGTTTCCAGTGAGGGTTGGACTCCGCCAAGGCTGCCCTTTGTCACCGATTCTGTTCATAACCTTTATGGACAGAATTTCTAGGCGCAGTCAGGGCGTTGAGGGGATCTGGTTTGGTGGCTGCAGGATTAGGTCTCTGCTATTTGCAGATGATGTGGTCCTGATGGCTTCTTCTGGCCAAGATCTTCAGCTCTCGCTGGATCGGTTCGCAGCCGAGTGTGAAGCGACTGGGATGGGAATCAGCACCTCCAAGTCCGAGTCCATGGTTCTCTCCCGGAAAAGGGTGGAGTGCCATCTCCGGGTTGGGGAGGAGATCTTGCCCCAAGTGGAGGAGTTCAAGTACCTCGGAGTCTTGTTCACGAGTGGGGGAAGAGTGGATCGTGAGATCGACAGGTGGATCGGTGCGGCATCTTCAGTAATGCGGACGCTGTATCGATCCGTTGTGGTGAAGAAGGAGCTGAGCCGGAAGGCAAAGCTCTCGATTTACCGGTCGATCTACGTTCCCATCCTCACCTATGGTTATGAGCTTTGGGTCATGACCGAAAGGACAAGATCACGGGTACAAGCGGCCGAAATGAGTTTCCTCCGCCGAGTGGCGGGGCTCTCCCTTAGAGATAGGGTGAGAAGCTCTGTCATTCGGGGGGAGCTCAAAGTAAAGCCGCTGCTCCTCCACATCGAGAGGAGCCAGATGAGGTGGTTCGGGCATCTGGTCAGAATGCCACCCGAACGCCTCCCTAGGAAGGTGTTTCGGGCACGTCCGACCGGTAGGAGGCCACGGGGAAGACCCAGGACACGCTGGGAAGACTATCTCTCCCGGCTGGCCTGGGAACGCCTCGGGATCCCCCGGGAGGAGCTGGACGAAGTGGCTGGGGAGAGGGAAGTCTGGGCTTCCCTGCTTAAGCTGCTGCCCCCGCGACCCGACCTCGGATAAGCGGAAGAAGATGGATGGATGGATGGTTTTTAATTTATTTATCTTATTTTATCATTTTTTTTAAAAAGGACCTTATCTTCACCATACCTGGTTGTCCAAATTAGGCATAATAATGTGTTAATTCCACGACTGTATATATCGGTATCGGTTTATTTCGGTTGATATCGGTATCGGTAATTAAGAGTTGGACAATATCGGAATATCGGATATCGGCAAAAAAGCCATTATCGGACATCCCTAATGTCAACCCTAGTATCTGGCGGTATGAATACAAATAATAAACACAGCGACAACGTCTCTATAAGTTGGCATCAAAAAAATCAAAAATTTCATCATTGGCTTTATTTGAACAAAAAATCTTACGGTACATTAAACATATGTTTCTTATTACAAGTTTGTCCTTAAATAAAATAGTGAACATACAAGACAACTTGTATTTTAGTAGTAAGTAAACAAACAAAGGCTCCTAATTTAGCTGCTGACATATGCAGTAACATATTGTGTCATTTCTCATTCTATTTAGTCAAAAGTATTAAGGACAAGTGGTAGAAAATGAATTATTAATCTACTTGTTCATTTACTGTTAATGTCTGGTTATTTTCTCTTTTAACATGTTCTATCTACACTTCTGATAAAATGTAATAATCACTTATTCTTCTGTTTGATGATTTACATTAGTTTTGGTTGATACCACAAATTTGGGTATCAATCCGATACCAAGTCGTTACAGGATCAGACATTGGTCATATTCAAAGTCCTCATGTGTCCAGGGACATATTTCCTGAGTTTATAAACATAATATAAATTAAAAAAATGAAATAAGATTTTGTGATGCTAAAAATATCGATGTAATCATAGTAGTATCGACTGTACTAGGTATCATTACAGTGGATGTTAGGTGTCGATCCACCAATGGCGTTTGTTTATATTGTAGAGTCCCGGAAGAGTTGGTGCTGCAGGGAATTCTGGGAATTTGTTCTGTAGTGTTTATGTTGTGTTGCGGTGCAAATATTCTCCCAAAATGTGTTTGTCATTGTTGTTTAGTGTGGTTTCACTATATGGCACATATTTATGACAGTGTTGTTCATACGGCCACCTTTAGGGTGTGACATGTACGGCTGTTGACTAAGCATGTCCTTCATTCACTTGTAAGTAGTGTGTTCAAAGTTAAGATATCGCCCTGATGACTAATGATGGTGCATAGTCAAAGTTAAGATAATCGTCTTGATGACTAATGATTGGGCATAGTGAAATCTTGTCTTGGCCTTGTCAACTATAGATCATTTTTAACACATCCAATATTATGACTCCGGTGTGCTGCGTTCTGTAGTGAAGCATGAATAGATATCACTCGTCCTATACTCTGAATAAATGTACTATATTTGTCGCCATGGAGACAAGGAGTAAAAATTAAAAAGTAGTTACAACACTGCGGATAGACAATAGCCGCCAGCTAGCCATGTCTGAAAGCACCTCTTCCTGAGGGCGTTACAGTGTTATAACTTACTTCATCTTTATCTTTAGTTATCAAGCGAAAATGTGTCCGTTCTCCCTTTTCTGTCTACACACATTGTCTGCTTGTAAGTACTCTGTGATTGTGCACTGCCGAACATGCTCGTCTGCACGACACGAGGTGACGATGACGACGGGTGGGTAGGGATGATGTTCGAAATCGGTTCTCTCGGTTGTTCGATAACAAAAGAACCGATTCCATGGACTCGAATCCCTTGTTGAGAACCGGTTCCCGTTATCGAGGCCACTATAGTAAAGAAAAAGAGTTGGTTCTTTATTCGAATCCCTGGGAACGAATACCTTCCCACGTACAGGAAATGCCCTGTGGGACCTGCAATGTTATGCCCATTTGATTGTAGACTCTTACTGACACCTTGTGGCGATATGAAAATACTACGCGTCATTTGTTTGGGCACTTCCGGGTTGAGACAATAGAGAAGTAGACAAGTTATGTTAGCGCTTACAAGCCTTGGAAAAGATAAGTCTGTAAGTAAACTGTTTAACTTGTTTATGTAACTCAATATTAAGGTGGAAAGTGTTTAAGTTTGATACTAAGATGTTTATTGAAAAACAATTTTTGTGCACTGTTTCAATGGATGTTTTGAGGACTTAAAATGGCTGCCAGTCATGTATTTCCACCATCGAAATAGTTTCAACACTCAGAAGTATTTGTTTGATAATAGTACTGTATATATTTGTGTGAAGCTAATATTTACATATTGTGTATTACATTTCAGTATGTTAATTGAATCACATAGCTTATACATTTGTCATAGTGTGTATTTCAGTTTAAAAAAATAAAAATAACAGTCCAGTGCAAGACAAAAGTAAAGATAGGAAAAGACAAAGCAAAATCAACAACAATAAAGAGCCTAAATGGATTAATCTGCTTTGGATTGCTTGTTAGCTGTCTGCCAAGCTGTATAACCTCAACACGTATAGTAAAGGGCAGAACAGGCAATATGCAATTATTGCCAGGCTTCGCTCTCATGTAAGGGGGAAGAATTGTTGATTGATGACTGTGGTGTTCTTAGTGTCATAGTGTGTGTAGTTAGTATGTTCCAATAGCAGCAGAAGTGCACTTTTTGGAGAGCTGTATTATTTTCAGTTTTGTGCCCAAGGGACTGATTTTATTCAACACTACATTATTATTTATACACATATAGTGATCACAGAGACAGGTTGTTTTTGTGTTACTGTATATATTTGTTTTTCTGAAAAATCCCACTTAATATACTTTGGGTAACAGTCAATATTTTTTTTTTAGGGGGGTAACAGTCAATATTTATTTATTATTATTTATTTATTTTTCTTATAAAATAAAAGTGAGCTTTTGTTAAACCAAATATTGTTTTTTTTTCCATATACAACAACCTATCTGGATTTGATAAGAGAATCGATAAGGAATCGATTCGATAAGAGGATTCGATAATGGGCTCGAACTCGATCATTTCTTATCAAACATCATCCCTACGGGTGGGGGACCGGTACTTTTTAGAGGCGGTATAGTACCGAATATGATTCCTTAGAATCGCGGTACTATGCTAATACCGGTATACCGTACAACCCTACTAGTCACCTAAATCTATTTCTGGCAGCCTAAAATTGGATGAACGTATGAGAAACACACTGCACTGTCGAGTTACACAGTATTATTATTATTATTTATTTTTTAAACAGCAGTAGCGAGAAGATACACAGAAATGTAATAGCAACCTTACTCTAAGCAGCAAACAAAAAATTAGTCTCCAAGGTCAAAATGACCACACTTAGTATAAGAACTCTAATTAAAAAAATCACAAACATCAGCATGTAGCTGCTTCCCAAGCCAGCCGTAAAGCAACGACAAAACAGGAAACCGTTGTACCAAAATAAGAGCTCAGAACAGAAAGCAAGGTGAAAACAGATGAACACAACATCAGAGTTTGACATTCTCCTTATGTCTTTGACAGGACGGTGTGACGCGGTTGGGAGAATGGCCGTGCCAGAAGCCTGAGGGTTCCTGGTTCAATCTCTAGTTTCTACCATCCTAGTCACGTCCGTTGTGTCCTTGAGCAAGACACTTCACCCTTGCTCCTGGTGGATCGTGGTTAGCACCTTGCATGGCAGCTCCCGCCATCAATGTGTGAGAGGGTGAATGTGGAAATAGTGTCAAAGCGCTTTGAGTACCTTAAAGGTAGAAAAGCGCTATACAAGTATAACCTATTTATCATTATTTATCATTAAATGTGCAAGCAAAAGCCAGTTTCAGTTTAGTTACCGATTATGTCGACAACCACTCATGTCAACGTGAGCCAGCCGGTCGAGGGGCGTTGACTAAACCGGTTTCTCCCTATATATATATATATAACCAGCACACGTAGGGCAAGCTTTAGCGTCACAGAGGGCGGGAATTGTCGAGTGTTGTCAGTCAATCAGGTCGAGCCAGTCTGCTGCCGGGAGACCAGAAACAAGACAGCATGTTGCCAGGGTCAAACACATCTGACATCACAGTCTTTTAGCTGGTTTGCCTCAGGCTTGTGTCTACACGAAGGAGCCATTGTCTCTTTAAGGCGTTACAGTATGAATGATTATGGTTTTACCATATATGCACTGGGGTTTGGGTGAGAAAAACTGATGGCCGCCCCTAAAAACGCTGACCCAGTGTCTGCCTGTCAGTAATTTAGTCTGCCTGCCTCGCCGCGTGCATGCGTCCCCAGGGGTTTATGTTTATGATTGACAGGGACAGCTGCTGACATTTAATAAGAGTCGCCGTCTCCGTTGAAACTAGACAACCCAAAAGTTACTTCTCTGCATGGTGCAAACCAGCTGTGCATTGGTAACTTACATCTGGATGCCTTTGTACTATCAAGGCATTTATTGGGGCCATGCTGAATAGAAAGATAACTATTTACCATTAAAAAAATAATATTGCTAGTATAATTTAATTAAGAGAAATATTAGATATTGTAAGACAAAAAAGCAACATCGAATTTTTTTTTCCAGATACACATTTCAGATATAAAGTTGTATATACAGTCGTGGTCAAAAGTTTACATACACTTGTAAAGGACATAATGTCATGGCTGTCTTGAGTTTCCAATCATTTCTACAACTTTTTATTTTTTTGTGATCGAGTGATTGGAGCACATACTTTTTTGTCACAAAAAACATTCATGAAGTTTGGTTTTTTTATGACTTTATTATGGGTCTACTGAAAATGTGACCAAATTTGCTGGGTCAAAAGTATACATACAGCAATGTTAATATTCGGTTACATGTCCCTTAGCAAGTTTCACTGCAATAAGGCGCTTTTGGTAGCCATCCACAAGCTTCTGGCAAGCTTCTGGTTGAATTTTTGACCACTCCTCTTGACAAAATTGGTGCAGTTCGGCTGAATTTGTTGGTTTTCTGACATGGACTTGTTTCTTCAGCATTATCCACATATTCTCAATGGGGTTTAGGTCAGAACTTTGGGAAGGCCATTCTAACCCTAATTCTAGCGTGATTTAGCCATTCCTTTACCGCTTTTGACCTGTGTTTGGGGTCATTGTCCTGTTGGAACACCCAACTGCGCCCAAGACCCAACCTCCGGGCAGATGATTTTAGGTTGTCCTGAAGAAATTGGAGGTAATCCTCCTTTTTCATTGTCCCATTTACTCTCTGTAAAGCACCACTTCCATTGGCAGCAAAACAGGTCCAGAGCATAATACTACCACCACCATGCTTGACGGTAGACATGGTGTTCCTGGGATTAAAGGCCTCACCTTTTCCCCTCCAAACATACTGCTGGGTATTGTGGCCCAACAGCTCAATTTTTGTTTCATCTGAACTTTCCTCCAGAAGGTCTTATCTCTGTCCATGTGATCAGCAGCAAACTTTAGATGAGCCTTAAGGTGTCGCTTCTGGAGCAAGAGCTTCCTTCTTGCATGGTAGCCTCTCAGTCCATGGCGATGCAAAACAGGCTTGACTGTGGACACTGACACCTGTGTTCCAGCAGCTTCCAAATCATTGCAGACCTGCTTTTTGGTGATTTTCGGTTGACTCTTGATCATCCTGACCAATTTTCTCTCAGCTGCAGGTGACAGCTTGCGTTTTCTTCCTGATCGTGGCAGTGACAAAACTGTGCCATGCACTTTATACTTACGGACAATTGCCTGCACAGTTGCTCTTGGCACCTTAAGCTGCTTTGAAATGGCTCCAAGTGACTTTCCTGACTTGTTCAAGTCAATGATTTGTTTTTTTTCAGATCTGTGCTGAGTTCCTTTGACTTTCCCATTGTTGCGTTTGTAACAGAGTATAATGACTGCATCACATGAGCCCTATTTAAATGGGCTCAGAGAAGTCCACATGTGTCATCAATCATAATCACTCACATGAAGTTAAGAGGCCATGCCATGAAGCTATTTGATTTGATTGTAACTTTTCTACATGACCAAAATTGATCATGTATGTTGCTGTATGTATACTTTTGACCCAGCAGATTTGGTCACATTTTCAGTAGACCCATAATAAATTCATAAAAGAACCAAACTCCATGAATGTTTTTTGTGACAAACAAGTATCCCAAAAAAAAAAGAGTTGTAGAAATGATTGGAAACTCAAGACAGCCATGACATTATGTCCTTCAGAAGTGTATGTAAACTTTTGACCACAACTGTATATATTTATATATAGTACAGGCCAAAAGTTTGGACACACCTTCTCATTCAATGCGTTTTCTTTATTTTTATGACTATTTACATTGTATATTGTCACTGAAGGCATCAAAACTATGAATAAACACATGTGGATGTGGAGTAATGTACTTAACAAAAAAAGTGAAATAACTGATAACAAAGCTGTAATCATAGCAAAGGGTGGCTATTTTGAAGAAACTAGAATATAAAACATGTTTTCAGTTACTCCGCCTTTTTTTTGTTAAGTACATAACTCCACATGTGTTCATTCATAGTTTTGATGCCTTCTACAATGTAAATAGTCATGAAAATAAAGAAAACACATTGAAAGGATCTTTTCAATCTTTGTCCGTTCCCTATTCGGATGTACGGAAACAACAGGTAGGAACGAAAGTGCAGGACTGTATAAGTAAAATAAATAGCAACATATAACAAAACTGCTACTTTAAAATATTAATTTGGTTCAATAATATTTAAATGATAATTACTGGGTGACATACATCTGTTTCCATACTTAAATAAGAATTCCAAAACCAAAATAAACATTACACGGAGCACGTAAACATAAATATACCACGTAAAATGGTTCTTCTCAGGTTTCTGTTTACATTTTCACACTTTGCACTATTTTGTTACACTTTAAAAAGCATTTCTTACATATTCCTTATTTTTGCGCCTCAATTTAAAGAAGTTATTGTCAAGTGTTTATTGTGATTTTAGAAGGTTGTTTACATTGACTGTTTTCCATGGTTGTGTTGACATTTCCTTTCCTTTCTGACTTGATATCTGAGCGGATTACAGTCAGTAAAATAAAAATTTTAACATTTAATATATTTTTCTCTTAGTCCATATGTTCCATGAGTCATAATAAATATCAACTGTTATCGGTATTGCCCAAATTAAAAAAAACTATATTGTGATACAGTTTTCAGCCATATTGCCCAGCCCAAGTCTGTCCTGTATAAATGTCAAGCTTAATTCTGACTTTGTCTTCATCTTATCCTTTATTTCATTCACAACAACCAAAAATTGTCTCCATATACACAAATTAAACAAAAATATTGTAAAGAAAAAAACATGGTGTATACTTGAATTTCAATTTAACAGGCAATGTAGAAGATAATTACCATAGCTCCTAATAAACACACTGCTGCTGCCATTGTGCACTTCCTGTGTTGTGCAAACATGATATTTGCTCAATATTTGTAGGCCAGTACACTTTTAACACCCAGTATGTGTCAGATGTGACATCAACAACTTTTGTGCAGCTTTTCAATCAAAGTGTGTTTAAATCGCCCTTAATCACAAAAGCCTCAACGGGCTGCACAAACCACAACAGCAGCCTCGGCTCGGACCCCCCTTTTAAAGAATGAGTCAACACACTAAATACACACCTTTACCTCACGTAGTCTATTACCTTTAAATGTTAATTAATAATTACCTGCAAATATTGCAGGTGTTTCTACTGCTTGCTAGTGTTACCATATCTGAGTTATTGTACAGAAATATGGGGAAGTAACTATAAATGTGCGCTTCATTTGTTAACCGTGTTACAAAAAAGATCAATTAGACTGATACATAACGTTGGATACAGAGAACATACAAACCCTTTATTTATTGAGTCAAAAATATTGAATTTCAATGATTTGGTAAAATTGCAAACAGCTAAAATGATGTACAAAGCAAACTATAACCTGCTACCAAAGAATGTACAACACTTCTCCTCTACTGAAGAGGAGAAATGCAACCTTAGAAGAAAATCTAATTTAAAACATTTGTATGCACATACAACACTTAGAACTAGGGGTGTGGGAAAAAATCGATTCGAATTGGAATCGCGATTCTCACGTTGTGCGATTCAGAATCGATTCTCATTTTTAATTATTAATCAATCCAACAAAACAATACACAGCAATACCATAAGAATGCAATCCTATTCCAAAACCAAACCCGACCCAGCAACACTCAGAACTACAATAAACAGAGCAATTGAGAGGAGACACAAACACGACACAGAACAAACCAAAAGTAGTGAAACAAAAATTAATATTATCAACAACAGTATCAATATTAGTTACAATTTCAACACAGCAGTGCTTAAAAATCCCTCATTGACATTATCATTAGACATTTATAAATAAATAAAAAAAGATCAATAGTGTCACAGTGGCTTACACTTGCATCGCATCTCATAAGCTTGACAACACACTGTGTCCAATATTTTCACAAAGATAAAATAAGTCATATTTTTGGCTCATTTAATAGTTAAAACAAATTTACATTATTGCAATCAGTTGATAAAACATTGTCCTTTACAATTATAAAAGCTTTTTACAAAAATCTACTACTCTGCTTGCATGTCAGCATGCTGGGGTAGATCCTGCTGAAATCATATGTACTGAATGAATAGAGAATCGTTTTAAATCGGGAAAAAATAGATATTGAATCGAATCGTGACCCCAAGAATCGATATTGAATCGAATCGTGGGACACCCAAAGATTCACAGCCCTACTTAGAACCTTTAGCATATCAGTATGAAGTGTGAAGTGAATTATATTTATATAGCGCTTTTCTCTAGTGACTCAAAGCGCTTTACATAGTAAAACCCAATATCTAAGTTACATTTAAACCAGTGTGGTGGCACTGGGACCAGGTGGGTAATGTGTCTTGCCCAAGGACACAACGGCAGTGACTAGGATGGCGGAAGCGGGAATCAAACCTGGAACCCTCAATTTGCTGGCACGGCCACTCTACCAACCGAGCTATGCCGCCCCATGTATGTGAAATTAAATTAAGTAAAGAAGTTAAACAATGTACTGATATGATCCAGTTTAAGAGCTAGTTCAAATTAATAGTGCTTACAAAGTACAAAGAAGAACAATTATGAGAAACACTTTCAACCTTATTAAAAATAAGATATTCTTCATCTCAGTATGTTTATCATGACTCACTTAATTATCTATTACAAAAACTGAAGAAGTCCGTAAATGAACGTATATATTTGTAAACGCTCTGAAGTGGGAAAGTGGTAGGATTAAATAAGCTTAGCTTCTTCCTACTTCTTTTCGGACATGATGTAAAGTGAAACGATATGAAATGGTGTGATGTATTATGCTGTAAGTGTGTTCATGTTCGAAATAAACTAAAGCAAGAAAGAAAGAAAATGCTTAGGTAAACACAACAGACAATAAATACCACGCTTGGAAAACCAGCGTTCTTCCTTAGGACGGCTGGAAAAAAATGCCATCGGCCCCTATTATCTTAAGACATTGTTGTTTCCCTAAACAAAACAACTAAGCGGACACTTCCGGTGTACTTATTTGCCAGGTGACGCCTTGTTTTAATAAATAAGACAACTTTTTTATAGGTATCCCCGGCATATAAACGCCGAACCCCTTCGAGAATCATCGTTTTTTTCTTAAGACAGCTGAAAAAATACAACATGCACCTTATAAGGTCGAGATTGTGTCATTTGCCTAAAACTAAGCAACTACATAGACATATTCGGCGTAGTTTGTTAACCATATGAAGCACTTGTGTTTTTAAAAACATGACAACTTTTAAAGTAGCGTCCACGCTGCGTTCAAGACATATGAGCAGCGTGATAAAAATAGAACATAGCTAGATGTATATTACACGTAACTGGGTTATTAGGTGTAATACATTAATATAATAGCATTAAGTTAATGACAACAATGGCAGTGACACAGGCTGGTGCTGCGTTCATGTTGGGCTAAGAACAAGCGGCTAACTGCAACTTTGTTGCCACGTAAACGTCACATGACAGTGCAAATATAATAGAAAGCGAGAAAAAGATAGAGATAGGATAAATAGAAGGCAAAAAGGGCGGACTAAAGGTGTGGCTGAGACATGTTTTCTCCTCAGCGCCACTTGGAAACCTCCGGCTCGTCGTCGGCTGCGCCAACACGAATCCGCCAAAAAGCAACGTGTCGCTTAAACAGCACGCAGTCTGCGATGGAAAAAAACTATGTCAGACTCACCCTCCAAAAGCCTGGAAATCAACGAGTCGACGTCCAACTCCCCCTCCGCCATTTCTGTTCCAAGGAGCTCGCTGCGCCGCAGAGAGAGTGAAAGGAGGCTCGAGAAGGCACCGCCTCACCGCCCTCAAACGCACCACTAACACCCCCCCATTCCGTCCGTTTATGACATCCATCGCGCGGCCTTTAATCCCTTTGTAAACGTAGACATAATAACACGACGAGGGGCGTCGATTGGCCTGTCACAAGTCCACTTAGGGTCATCGGAGTCAACTATTTTTGATATGACGTATTTACACAAGGTACTTGGAGATGTCCTACACTTTGTGCAGTTCCTGAAGGCACCATTGTCGCTAGACCATTTGCAACAGGTTACACTAATAACTTGATGGAGAGTGAGATTATGATGTAATGTTAATGAAATGTTTGAAAGTACACAGTAGATTACGCAATGAATGCATGGATAGGGGGAAATAAAGGCACCATGGCGTGTAGTTTACGTTCAAATGTCACGAAGCAGTGTTTGGTTACTTGCTTGCAGTGCCATCTGACGGGTAAAACGTGAAGGTGAATTTGGTATACCGTTTTGTTGCTGTTAGAGGGTCACTTAAAAGAAAATAGTGAATATACAAATGCATAATTATTAATTCATGTTATTATTACGCAGATGCCCCCGTGTGGCTGCTCAGCGTTGTGTATTGATCTTCTATTACTGCAACTGCCCGAGATGGGCGCTAACACGTCGTCTGAATGAGAGGTAAGTGTGCTAGTCAGAAGGCCAAAAGCCCGTACTGCTAACCCAACGGCTATCACACTCATTGAAGTTGTCAGGGAGGGAGTCACAAACATAAACGCCTGGCCACACTCATGGCCCACGTTACATATGTAGTGGATGTCCCTTATGGGCATCCGTAGTTGTGTATGTATGTTCGGGTGTGTGTGTCACTGATTTCTACAACATATGCATTTGATTAGTATATATTTTGCTAACAAACTAATGAACAACATGCTTTGAAATTAGAAGTAATGTTGACAAGCATAATTTATATACATACACATATATATATATATATATATATATATATATATATATATATATATATATATATATATAATCGCGATTCTCACGTTGTGCAATTCAGAATCGATTCTCATTTTTAAAACATCGATTTTGTTTTATTTATTTATTTTTTTTAAACTTTTTTTTTTTTTTTAATTTATTTAATCAATCCAACAAAACAATAACAATGACAATGCAATCCAATTCCAAAACCAAACTCGACCCAGCAACACTCAGAACTGCAATAAACAGAGCATTGAGAGGAGACACAAACACGACACAGAACAAACCAAAAATAGTGAAACAAAAATGAATATTATCAACAACAGTATCAATATTAAATAATAAATGATAAATGGGTTGTACTTGTATAGCGCTTTTCTACCTTCAAGGTACTCAAAGCGCTTTGACACTACTTCCACATTTACCCATTCACACACACATTCACACACTGATGGAGGGAGCTGCCATGCAAGGCAAGGCGCTAACCAGCACCCATCAGGAGCAAGGGTGAAGTGTCTTGCTCAGGACACAACGGACATGACGAGGTTGGTACTAGGTGGGGATTGAACCAGGGACCCTCGGGTCGCGCACAGCCATTCTTCCACTGCGCCACAATTTCAACATAGCAGTGATTAAAAATCCCTCATTGACATTATCATTAGACATTTATAAAAATAAAAAAAAAGAACAATAGTGTCACAGTGGCTTACACTTGCATCGCATCTCATAAGCTTGACAACACACTGTCCAATATTTTCACAAAGATAAAATAAGTCATATTTTTAGTTCATTTAATAGTTAAAACAAATTTACATTATTGCAATCAGTTGATAAAACATTGTTCTTTACAATTATAAAAGCTTTTTACAAAAACCTACTACTCTGCTTGCATGTCAGCAGACTGGGGTAGATCCTGCTGAAATCCTATGTATTGAATGAATAGAGAATCTTTTTGAATCTTGGCAAAAATCTTAGCCACACGATTATCAAATGTTATAGGAAAATTAATTCATAATGACCAAACTGGCTTCATGGAAGGTCGACAATCTTCAGACAATACAAGGAAATAGTTTAATGTTATTTACTATGCCAGACGTTTCTCTTATCCCACAGCAGTATGTACTGTTGATGCGGAGAAGGCTTTCGACCGCATAAACTGGTCATTTAAGTTTTGCACATTACGTAAATTTGGATTTGGAGATAATTGTATACAATGGATTAAGATGCTTTATACAAGGCCCAAAACCAATAATCATATTTCAGAACCTTTTTCGTTAAACAGAGGAGTAAAACAGGGATGTCCTGCATCTGGATTATTATTTAATTTGGTTATTGAACCCTTAGCTGCAAAAATAAGAAGTGAAAATAATATTTATGGTATAAAAATTGGCTCTCAGTATAATAAGCTATCGATGCATTGTGACAACATAATTCTCTACCTGTCACATGTTAACTCCTCTCTTCACTATATCAATAATGTCATCACTGAATATGGCTGTTTATCAGGGTATAAAGTCAATTGGGACAAATGTGACATATTACCACTTAATAAACACTGCAAGAAATCCCAAGTTCAGAACTCCAAAATTAAATGGAAAGAGGCAGAAATCATATATCTAGGACTGCACATTACACCAAACCTTTATTCAAGCAGAGATCTCAATCTTAAACATTTAAAAAATAAGATAGAATCCAAAATGGAACGCTGGTCACGTCTCCAAATATCACTTTGGGGTCGGGTGAACATAGTAAAAATGAGTATACTGCCAGCAGTTAATTATATACTGAAAATGATGCCTGTCCTAATTATTAAAAGTTGGTTTAAGAAAATACATACAATGATATCACATTTTATATGGTGTGGAAAGAAGGCCAGTTGTTCATACTTAAGGTTGTCTTTGTCAGGCTTGTCCCTGACAGTTTGACTGTTTTAGTTTTTTCTCTGTGTTTGTCTTAGTTTCCTGTCAGCGCTTTTATTTTGTCTTCATTTCCTGAGTGTCTCCCTGAGTGCTGCTTCCCCTCAGCTGTGGCTGATTGGCACCTGGCCACACCTGGTATCAATCAGCCAGCTACTATTTAAACCTGCCTTCTCCTCCAGTCATTGCTGGATCATTGTCGTTCCTACCTGTCGTGTCGTTGTTCTTAATACTTGTCGTTGTAGCTCTGTCTACTTTTGTTTCACTCTGCTCATGTCCTAGTTCCTTCGTGTCACAGTAAGTGTTTTTGGTTTCTTGTCCACAGTTAGCCTCTGTGCTATTTTAGTTCATAGCCAAGTTTGTTCTCCGCCTTGTGCGCGCCTTTTGTTACCCTTTCGTTTGTAGTTTTGCCTTAGTGTTTTAATTAAATCATGTTTTCTCGCACAATGCCTTTCGCCTTCTCTGCATCTTGGGGTTCGTCACCTACAAACTCTGACATAATGATCCAGCCAAATTCGAATCTCGCAGAGATGTCCATGGCGGAGAGGCTTAACAAAGTTTTGGACTTAATGGCTAATCTGAAGAAAAGTTCGGCCGCTTTTCAAGCCCTCTCCCTCCCACCCCTGTCGTCTGTGGTCCTATCTGGGGACGTCTGGGATCCGTCCCTTGGGGGAGGGGCTATGAGTAGCAGTGCAGCTGGGGAGGCACAGCTACTTCTCGCCCCAGTGGGTCTGCAAGAGACGGCGCCATCATCTCCGGTGGGTCTGCAACCTACGGCGCCACCATGCACTCCGGTGGGCCGGCAGACGCCACCATGCAGTCCAGTGGGCCGGCAGACGCCACCATGCAGTCCGGTGGGCCGGCAGACGCCACCATGCAGTCCGGTGGGCCGGCAGACGCCACCATGCAGTCCGGTGGGCCGGCAGACGCCACCATGCAGTCCGGTGGGCCGGCAGACGCCACCATGCAGTCCGGTGGGCCGGCAGACGCCACCATGCAGTCCGGTGGGCCGGCAGACGCCACCATGCAGTCCGGTGGGCCGGCAGACGCCACCATGCAGTCCGGTGGGCCGGCAGACGCCACCATGCAGTCCGGTGGGCCGGCAGACGCCACCATGCAGTCCGGTGGGTCTACAACCAACGGCGCCACCATCCTCCTCTCCGGTGGGCCAGCAGCAGACGGCGCCACCATCCTCCTCTCCGGTGGGCCAGCAGCAGACGGCGCCACCATCCTCCTCTCCGGTGGGCCAGCAGCAGACGGCGCCACCATCCTCCTCTCCGGTGGGCCAGCAGCAGACGGCGCCACCATCCTCCTCTCCGGTGGGCCAGCAGCAGACGGCGCCACCATCCTCCTCTCCGGTGGGCCAGCAGCAGACGGCGCCACCATCCTCCTCTCCGGTGGGCCAGCAGCAGACGGCGCCACCATCCTCCTCTCCGGTGGGCCAGCAGCAGACGGCGCCACCATCCTCCTCTCCGGTGGGCCAGCAGCAGAGGGCGCCACCATCCTCTTCTCCGGTGGGCCAGCAGCAGAGGGCGCCACCATCCTCTTCTACGGTGGGCCAGCAGCAGAGGGCGCCACCATCCTCCTCTCCGGTGGGCCAGCAGCAGAGGGCGCCACCATCCTCTTCTCCGGTGGGCCAGCAGCAGAGGGCGCCACCATCCTCTTCTCCGGTGGGCCAGCAGCAGAGGGCGCCACCATCCTCTTCTCCGGTGGGCCAACAGACGCCGCCACCATGCACTCCGGTGGGCCAGCAGAGGGCGCCACCGCCATCCTCCCCGGTGGGCCAGCAGAGGGCGCCACCGCCATCTTCTCCGGTGGGCCAGCAGAGGGCGCCACCATCTTCTCCGGTGGGCCAGCAGAGGGCGCCACCATCGTCTCCGGTGGGTCCTCCCATGCCGGCGGTCGAGCCGCCTCGCCAATTGCGGCGGCGTTCAACTCGCCGTCGCCACCTAACTCTTCCCCGCTGGTTGCGGGGACACTTGGCCTGGTGGCCCACCTCCTTGTCCTCCCTCCACCCTCCCGTGACTTTGGACTTTTTTGGGGGGGGGTTCTAGAACGTCTGGTATCCGTTATAGGAAGGGGGGCTACTGTCAGGCTTGTCCCTGACAGTTTGACTGTTTTAGTTTTTTCTCTGTGTTTGTCTTAGTTTCCTGAGTGTCTCCCTGAGTGCTGCTTCCCCTCAGCTGTGGCTGATTGGCACCTGGCCACACCTGGTGTCAATCAGCCAGCTACTATTTAAACCTGCCTTCTCCTCCAGTCATTGCTGGATCATTGTCGTTCCTACCTGTCGTGTCGTTGTTCTTAATACTTGTCGTTGTAGCTCTGTCTACTTTTGTTTCACTTGCTCATGTCCTAGTTCCTTCGTGTCACAGTAAGTGTTTTTGGTTTCTTGTCCACAGTTAGCCTCTGTGCTATTTTAGTTCATAGCCAAGTTTGTTCTCCGCCTTGTGCGCGCCTTTTGTTACCCTTTCGTTTGTAGTTTTGCCTTAGTGTTTTAATTAAATCATGTTTTCTCGCACAATGCCTTCCGCCTTCTCTGCATCTTGGGGTTCGTCACCTACAAACTCTGACAGTCTTGTACACAAGATAAAGGAGGACTACAATTACCAAACTTCTTACATTATTATATCTCCTTCGGTTGTAAACAAGCAAGCCACTTATTTCATTCTTCTGCAGATAAGGACTGGATCAACATAGAAAAAAATATGTTAATGAATTTGGACATTGATGTGGGGAGTTTATATTATATTAAAAAAATACCTAATGAATTGTGGCAGAGCCCAATAGAAGCCACCTTTAACATTCTAAAACTGTCAGAAAATACTAGGAATCAAGTCAATGACATCTGTAAATCAACAGCTTTGGTACAATCATAATTAATAAAAATGTGGTTAAATGGACAACATGGAAAGACAGAGGTATTACTAAACCTCATCATATTAATAAAAACTCTTTTAAACCGTTCAATGGTTTAGTTGATCAATATAATGTACCCAGAAATCATTTTTTTAAATGTATCTCTTTAAAACGCACTGTAAATAAATGCATATCCTCTGAAAGTATGTCTTTAAATAGCCATGAACTGGAAGATGCACTTTTTAATCAAGATACAATTAAGAAATTAATTAAACTATTTTATGGAATAATAAATGAACACCACACTAGAAATGCAAATGATGCATGTGTTCGGAAATGGATGATGGACTTAAACATTTTAGATGAAAGAGACATCCATCCATCCATCCATTTACTACCGCTTATTCCCTTTGGGGTCATGGAATGATATTTGGAAAAATGCCAATAAGCCCTTTAGAAGCATTAAATATAAGCTGACTCAATTTAAGATATTGAATAGATTGTATTTTACATCTTCTCAGCTGTTTAAAATTGGTGTAGTAGATAGCAAGTTATGTATGAAGTGTCGGGCAGCCGAGGCAACTCTTGTTCATTTATTGTGGGAATGTCAGAGAATAAAAGAGTTATTGTTGAAAACAACAAAAGAAGCAATCACAGTCCTTAATATAAATATCCCAATGACACTGCAAACTTGTATTCTTGGGGATCTCCATCAATTTGGTAACGTGTCATCAAAGAGTAAAAATGCATTTCTTTCAATATGCATAATAACAAAAGGGGTAATATTAAAAAAAATGGATGGATGTTGATAGTCCAAACTCATACTGACTGGTACACACAAGCTATGGAGATATCAGTAGAAAAAACTGCATTTAGTTTAGATAATAATGAGTCATATATTGGAATATGGGATCCATTATTTACATTTGTTTTAACTATTAAATGAACCAAAATATGACTTATTACATCATTGTGGAAAACATTGGACACAATGTGTTGTCAAGTTTATGAGATGCGATGCAAGTGTAAGCCACTGTGACACTATTGTTCTTTTTTTATTTATTTTTTTATTAATGTTTGTAATGATAATATCAATGAGGGATTTTTAATCACTGCTATGTTGAAATTGTTACTAATATTGATACTGTTGTTGATAATATTCATTTTTGTCTCGCTACTTTTGGATTGTTCCGTGTCATGTTTGTGTGTCCTCAATTGCTCTCAATTGCTCTGTTTATTGCTATTCTGAATGTTGCTGGGTCGGGTTTGGTTTTGAAATTGTATTGCATTATTATGGTATTGTTGTGTATTGTTTTCATTAAAAAAAAAATCGATTTTGAATCGAATCGTGACCCAAGAATCGATTTTGAATCGAATTGTGGGACACCCAAAGATTCACAGCCCTAATATATATATATATATATATGTATATAGACTTCGGGAAGGCCATTCTAAAACCTTAATTCTAGCCCGATTTAGCCATTCCTTTACCACTTTTTGCGTGTGTTTGGGCTAGGGCTGGGCGATATGGCCTTTTATTAATATCTCAATATTTTTAGGCCAGGTCACGATACACAATATATATCTTTTGCCTTAGCCTTGAATTAACACTTGATGCATATAATCACACCAGAATGTATGATGATTCTATGTGTCTACATTAAGACATTCTTGTTCATACTGCATTAATATATGCTAATTTTAAACGTTCATACAGAGAAGGAAATCACAACTAAGTCAATTTACCAAAAGTGTATTTATTAAACAGTTATTAAGCAGTGGCACAAACATTTATGTAATTTCAAAACAGAAAGTGCAAGATTGTCAGAAACATTTTAAAACAAGCTCTTAGTGCACTTTTGTCCATGATGTCACTAAGATGACATATCAAAACAACACTAAAATAAAGTGCATTTTTGGTACAGAACGCCACTACAATATTTTAAAACGATTAAAGTGCACTTTTGTGCATGATGTCATACGACAAGATATTTAAAAAAACTGTAAAATAAAATTAGCTGCATAATAGGAAATCAAACTGTGTATGTCCTTCGCTATGTGGTAGGTTCCTGCGGACGTTATCTCCTTTTGTTTTTGACTATTTTTTTCATACGGTATTGATCTGGAAATGGAAGACGCCAGGCTCAATTGGGTCAGTGCTGGTTGCTTCGGCATTTTGTTGGTGTCGCACAGGGCGGAGATGTTGACATGCGGAGTTTCAAGCACTCTTCATTCTCTAGCGGGTGACTTTTCAAATGATGCTACAAATTAGTAGTGCCGCTACTTTTTGTAGCAACGCTTTTGCCGCATACTTGACATATTACGGTTGTCTGTTCAACATCTTCCCGCTTGAAGCCAAACCACCGCCAGACGATGGACTCCGCGCTGTTTTTCTTGGGAATTAATTCTTCCTCCATTTGTGACCAGATTTGCACCTTCTCTCTCTTTTATTACCACTCGCCACTGCTAACTTTACCTATGCCGCTACCTCTCTGCTCGGCAAGGGCGTATGACGTTGCACGCGCGACTGTATGTGACGTATGTAAGAAGGTGCGCTTGTTTTATGTCTCTGTGAGAAGGAGAGACAAGAAAGAGTGAGAAAGGCCTGTAGTGTAATGCCCGCAGTTAAAGCAACTGCATGAGAACGTGTACTCGAATACTCATGAAATATTCATTTTCTACATGGCACAGAGACAAACCCACGATATATCGAGTATATTCTATATATCGCCCAGCCCTAGTTTGGGGTCATTGTCTTGTTGGAACACCCAACTGCGCCCAAGACCCAACCTCCGAGCTGATGATTTTAGGTTGTCCTGAAGAATTTGGAGGTAATCCTCTTTTTCATTTTCCCATTTACTCTCTGTAAAGCACCAGTTCTATTGGCAGCAAAACAGGCCCAGAGCATAATACTACCACCACCATGCTTGACGGTAGGAATGGTGTTCCTGGGATTAAAGACCTCACCTTTTCTCCTCCAAACATATAAAAGTTAAAGTTACATTTCCAATGATTGTCACACACACACTGAGTGTGGTGAAATTTGTCCTCTGCATTTGACCCATCCCCATGTTCACCCCCTGGGAGCTGAAGGGAGCAGTGAGCAGCAGCGTGCGCCGCTCTCGGGAATCATTTGGTGATTTAACCCCCAATTTCAACCCTTGATGCTGCTGGGTATTGTGGCCAAACAGCTCAATTTTTGTTTCATCTGACATCACATGGACAAAGATAAGACCTTCTGGAAAGTTCTGTGTGTGTGTGTATATATATATATATATATATATATATATATATATATATATATATATATGAGGTGGCGACTTGTCCAGGGTGTACCCCGCCTTCCGCCCAATTGTAGCTGAGATAGGCTCCAGCGCCCCCGCGACCCCGAAGGGAATAAGCGGTAGAAAATGGATAGATGGATATATATATATATTCTTTTGCGTGCCACATAAAATGATGTGGCGGGCACCTTGAGTTTGACATATGTAGTACACAGTATACAGTAGTTTATTTCAAAACGTGCTTATTGATAAAACTACATGAAGGAACATCACATTTCAACACAATGCAACATGTCTGAAAATGAGTAGGAAGAAGCAGAGATGATATATACCTAATACCTTTTCTACTTGTCTCAGCAATTGCTGGTAGCCTGTCCTGTGTTTATTAACATGTTCACATATTACTATTTAATATAATATTATGAACCAGTTTAAGAAGCACAAAACTGTCTCATAATGGAATATTGTTTGAGTTCTTTGTCACTTCATTCCATAGTTTTAAAAACTCTGCATAGCGCCATGCTAAAATTAGTTTTAAGTGTTATGCAAGCATGCTTTAAATGTATTTTAACTACCGTACATATATATGGACTTACAGTTTATTGATACGTTGTTTAAGTTTCTTGCTCAATCTGTTCCATAGTTTTACACCAAATATTGGCATGCTAAAAGTTAAGTGTTTCGCATGCATGTGTTTTAACCATACCTATTATACTGGTTTATTGCTCCATAGTTTTACTCCACACATTGATATGGTGAAAGTGGTAAATGGTGTACAGGCATACAGATGTTTTCCATTTTATTTTACACATCTAGAATAGAATATAAAGTACTTTATTGATCCCTGGGGGAAATTCAGCACCACAGTTTGCTCACAATAAACACTTAGGTATTTTTTACATGTGAATAATATAAATACAGTCTATTATACAGCATTATTCACATGTGAATAATATAAATACAGTCTATTATACAGCCTTATTCACATGTGAATATTATAAATACAGTATATTATACATTCAAGTACAGTCAAAAAGGAACATATGCATTATACAGTCTGATGGCTGTCGGTATGAAGGACTTCCTGTGTCATTCCGTGTTGCATTTTGGGAGTCTGAGCCTTCCACTGAACGTTCTCATTCTCTCCACCAGGTCCGAGTGTAGTGGGTGGGAAGTGTTGTTCATAATGGCTAGGAGCTTTGCTAGACTTCTCCTCTTTGACACCACCGCCAGAGAGTCTAGCTCCACTCTCACCACGTTACTGGCCTTCCTTACCAGCTTGTCCAGCCTGTTTGCGTCCCCTGCTCTCAGTTCGCTGCCCCTGCAGGCAACAGCGTACAAGAAGGCGCCCGCCACCACCGACTCGGAGAACATTTTCAACATCTTTATACAGACGTTGAAGGATCCTATCCTCCTGTGGAAGTAGAGGCGGCTCTGACCCTTCTTGTAGAGTTCCTCAGCGTGTTTTGACCCATTCAGCTTGTTGTCGATGTGTACTCCGAGGTATTTATAATCCTCAACCATGTCCACATTGACACCCCTGATGGAAACAGGGGTCGCCTAAGTACTCCTCCTCCTTCCAAGGTCCACAACCAGCTCCTTGGTCTTCGTCACATTGACCTAGAGGTGGTTCTTTCCACACCATGTGACAAAGTCCTCCACCAGTGCCCTGTATTCCTCCTCATCACCATCTTTAATACACCCCATTATCGCAGATTTATCAGAAAACTTCTGAAAGTGGCAGGACTCTCTCTGACTGATAGTGGAAATCGGAGGTGTAGATGGTGAAGAGGAAGGGGTCTGGACTGTCCCCTGCCCCAGTGTTTCTGACCAGTCTGTCAGACACACAGTCCTGCAGTCGCACGTACTGTGGTCTGTCAGTCAGGTAATCAACAACCCAGAACACCAAGGGGGCTTCCACCTGCATCGTCTCTAACTTCACACCCAGTAGCCAAGGCCGCATGGTATCGAAAGCACAGGAGAAGTCACAAAACATGACTCTCACACTGCTCGCAGGCTTGTCTATCCTACAGTATATTGGCACATTGCCTCATATCCGTAAAATATTACTCAATTAATTTTATAGTTTTACTCCACATATTAATATGCTTAAATTGTCAATGTGTTCTGCGGGTAATCCCTCGTTTATTGCTGTTAATTGGTTCCGGGCGTAGCAAATGTGTACAATGGTAAACCTCACTCTCCGATGACCTCAAAAGCAGTGCTTGCTATCGAGGTTGATGGCCCGGGATTTTAGCTCGGTAGCTAGCACGCTCGCCTCTCATGTGGACAACCTAGGTTTGTGTCCCAGGCGTAACAGAAAGGACAGACATAACTTATAAATGAATTTCAGCAAAGTATGGGATAGTTTTGTTAAAAAGCTAATATTCTCATAACTTAAGCATAAAAACTGTTGCTCCCTTCTTGATAACATTTCCAACATTATTACAGCCATCTATATGTGAAACAACACCTACCTAGTCACCTTTACACTCTTTTAATCCAATATAGTAATGCTACCTGAGGCTGAGTTCATCAGTGGCCATGATAATGAACAGCATGCTCTGACTGGTTTGGTCTCAACAAGTAGCCATTTTTAGTTAATTTAGCCATTTTCCTGCTTAAAAATGGTTAATATAGGGCAAGAATATGTAAATATTCCATAAGCACAACGGTGCGAGAGACCACTGTATTTTACAGTATTGGCTCATATTGGTAAATCTTTGCTTAATCAATTTCACAGTTTTACTCCACATATTGATATGCCAAATGTGGATAACAATAATAATAATTATAACGGTTCAGATTTATACAAAACTCAAAACCAGTGAAGTTTGCACATTGTGTAATTTGTAAATAAAAACAGAATACAATAATTTGCAAATCATTTTCAACTTATATTCAATTGAATAGACTGCAAAGACAAGATATTTAATGTTCGAACTGAGAAACTTAATTTTTTTTTGCATATAATCAGTAACTTAGAATTTAATGGCAGCAACACATTGCAAAAAAGTTGGCACACGGGCATTTTTACCACTGTGTTACATCGCCTTTCCTTTTAACAACACTCAGTAAACGTTTGGGAACTGAGGAGACCATTGTTTGAAGCTTTTCAGGTGGAAGTATTTGCCATTCTTGCTTGATGTACAGCTTAAAGGGGAACATTATCACAATTTCAGAATGGTTAAAACCATTAAAAATCAGTTCCCAGTGGCTTATTATATTTTTCGAAGTTTTTTTACCCATCACGCAATATCCCTAAAAAAAAGCTTCAAAGTGCCTGATTTTAACCATCGTTATAAACACCCGTACATTTTCCTGTGACGTCACATAGTGAAGCCAACACAAACAAACATGGCGGAAAGAACAGCAAGCGACAGCTCGGATTCAGACTCCGATTTCAGCGGCTTAAGCGATTCAACAGATTACGAAAGTATTGAAACGGATGGTTGTAGTGTGGAGGCAGGTAGCAAAAACGAAATTGAAGAAGAAACTGAAGCTATTGAGCCATATCGGTTTGAACCATATGCAAGCGAAACCGACGAAAACGACACGACAGCCAGCGACACGGGAGAAAGCGAGGACGAATTCGGCGATCGCCTTCTAACCAACGATTGTTATGTGTTTGTTTGGCATTAAAGGAAACTAACAACTATGAACTAGGTTTACAGCATATAAAATACATTTGTCAACAACATGCACTTTGAGAGTGCAGACAGCCCAATTTTCATCAATTAATATATTCTAGAGACATACCCTCATCCACGCTCTTTTCCTGAAAGCTGATCTGTCCAGTTTTGGAGTTGATGTCAGCAGGCCAGGGAAGCTAGGTTCGATAGGGGGTTTAGCTCGCTCATCTGCGGGAACAAACTGCCGCCATTGCTTGCCATGCTACCGAGGTCCTTTGTCCCTGAATTGCTCACACACTCCGGCAGATTCAATGGGGGTCTGGCGGCAGATTTCTTTGACTTTATCGTTGGAAATGCATCTGCTTTGAGTGTCGCAGGATATCCACACATTCTTGCCATCTCTGTCGTAGCATAGCTTTCGTCGGTAAAGTGCGGAACAAACGTCCAATTTCTTGCCACTTTCGCATCTTTGGGCCACTGGTGCAACTTGAATCTGTCCCTGTTCGTGTTGTTACACTCTCCGACAACACACCGACGAGGCATGATGTCTCCAAGGTACGGAAAACAGTCGAAAAAACGGAAAATAACAGCTGATTTGACTCGGTGTTTGAGAAAATGGCGGATTGCTTCCCGATGTGACGCCACGTTGTGATGTCATCGCTCCGAGAGCGAATATTAGTAAGGTGTTTAATTCACCAAAATTCACCCATTTAGAGTTCGGAAATCGGTTAAAAAAATATATGGTCTTTTTTCTGCAACATCAAGGTATATATTGACGCTTACATAGGTCTGGTGATAATGTTCCCCTTTAAGTGGGGTCTCCGTTGTCGTATTTAATGCTTCATAATGCGCCACACATTTTCAATGGGAGACAGGCCTGGACTACAAGCAGGCCAGTTTAGTACCCGTACTCTTTCACTATGAAGCCACGCTGTTATAACACGTGGCTTGGCATTTTCTTGCTGAAATAAGCATCCATGATAGCGTTGCTTGGATGGCAACATATTTTGCTCCAAAACCTGTATGTACCTTTCAGCATTAATGGTGCCTTCGCAGATGTGTAAGTTACCCATGCCTTGGGCACTAATACACCCCCATACCATCACAGATGCTGGCTTTTGAACTTTGCGCCTATAACAGTCCGGATGGGTATTTTCCTCTTTGATCCGGCGTCCACAATTTCCAAAAACAATTTGAAATGTGGACTCGTCAGACCACAGAACACTTTTCTACTTTGCCTCAATCATCTTCGATGAGCTTTGGCCCAGCGAAGCCGGCGGCGTTTCTGGGTGTTGTTGATAAATGGCTTTCGCTTTGCATAATATAGTTTTACCTTGCACTTACATATGTAGCGACGAACTGTAGATACTGACAGTGGTTTTCTGAAGTGTTCCTGAGCCCATGTGGTGATATCCTTTACACACTGATGTCACTTTTTGATGCAGTACCGCCTGAGGGATCCAAGGCCACGGGCATTCAATGTTACGTGCAGGGATTTCTCCAGATTCTCTGAAGCTTTTGATGATATTACAGACCATAGATGGTGAAATCCCTAAATTCCTTGCAATAGCTCGTTGAGAAATATTGTTCTTAAACTGTTCGACAATTTGCTCACGCATTTGTTCACAGAGTGGTGACCCTCGCCCCATCCTTGTTTGTGAATGACTGAGCATTTCATGGAAGCTGCTTTTATACCCAATCATGGCACCCACCCAATTAACCTGTGGGATAAATAAGTGTTTGATGAGCATTCCTCAACTTTCTCAGTCTTTTTTGCCACGTGTACCAGCGTTTTTGAAACATGTTGCAGGCATCAAATTCCAATGAATATTTGCACAAAATAACAACGTTTTACAGTTCGAACGTTAAGTATCTTGTCTTTGCAGTCTATTCAATTGAATAGGTTGAAAAGGATTTGCAAATCATTGCATTCTGTTTTTATTTACACAACATGCCAACTCCACTGGTTTTGGGTTTTGTATATCGCTTTTCTAGACGTTCAAAGCGCTTCATGGAGAACTGAGAACCCAGCGATTATTCATTCACTCTACCTTCACACATTGGTTGTGGTAAGCTACGTTTTTTGCGTGGGAATATATAAATGTTTTAATTTAAAACATATGCTGTACAGTATATTGGCACTTTGGCTCATATTGGTGAACTTATTGCTCAATCCACGTAATAGTTTTACTCCACACACTAACATGCCAAAGGTATGACTGGCTAGTTATGTATCCTCTACTTGTGGTCTACCTCGCTTCTATTTTGTTACAGCAGGGGGAATAAACAGGAAGTAGGAAACCGAGCAAAATAAGAAACCAGACGAGATGACTTCAATCGGGAGTTTTGGTTGTTGCCTCTCCCACTCGCATCTTTTTCTGGGGTTTTCCGCGCTGTTTTGAGTGGGCGTAATCCTTTTTAAATCAAGGTAGACAAGAAACAACTGGTAGTCGACGTACTTAGGGGTTATAAAATAAAAGCATCGACTTCCGTTAAATTGCATTTCTTTCTGCTTCAACAAATGCAATCATGGACATTCGACTGCTTCACAAAAGACGAGGGAATATTTACACTTTTGGTCAAACGTGGTTAGAACGTTGACAGTCTTGAAAAACATGTTGCCTTCTATGCAGGTCTGCATGGTAATTATTATCAGTCGAATTACTGTAATAGTGTGCATTGTGTAAAAAATAATTAATCCTGAATGTTCTCTATTGTATGTTTACTCACGAAGTATGTTGGTTTATTGCGCAAACAACTTAGATTGCGGCGGTTGTCTTACCGGAAATTGCGTGTGTTGAAGTGACGCAGCTTGACGCTGTGTCCCAGCGTGCATTACGTGAACACAGCTGAAGTGGGTGGAGAGAAATGAGGAGGCCACACCAGCGAACAGTTTAGCCAAGTATTTTTTTGTTTGTTTTTACCAAGACTACGCACCTTTTATTGTTTACATCTTTTAGCAAACCGAAGAAGAGGGATTTGTGGCGCCATGGACGGTAAGCGTATCTTTGCGTACTTTAGTGGAGACTGGAGGTGAAAGTGGACGGGGTGTTGTTTGTGCGCCCAGGGGAAACCCCCCATTGCCCACCAGTGGAAACGTCAACGTTGCTTATGGCTTTAAAAAGGTTCCTAAAACGAGATAACACGGACTTTTCTTGGCGCGGGTAACCTTCCTGGTACGAATGCGAGCTGTTCGAGGCCTGTTGGATCATGCATTTCCTACTACTACGAGCGTCGAGGCCGTACAACTTTTGACAATCATACGGTTTGACGTTTTGTTGCCCGCTTAATGTCTCGATTTTGTCTACAAAATGAACAACGTAGCCGAAGTTGGGCTCCAGAGTGGAACTGTCAGATAATTGTGGAAGTGGCGAAAAGCCACCATGCGTTACAGGTGGTTGGAATGGACCCACAGCATAGACGTCATTTCAGGCTGTGTTTACTCTCTCCCAGTAGGAATGAGTGTTGTTCCGATACCAATATTTTGGTACCGGTACTAAAATTATTTCGATACTTTTCGGTACTAAATAAAGGGGACCACAAAAAATGCATTATTGGCTTTATTTTAACACAACATCTTAGGCTCCATTAAACCTATGTTTCTTATTGCAAGTTTGTCCTTAAATAAAATAGTGAACATACTGGACCAGTGATGTTCAACCTTTTTTGAGCCAAGGCACGTTTTTTCATTGAAAAAATGCGGAGGCACACCACTTGCGGAAAACATAAAAAAATGAAACCCAGCAGCCGATATTGACAGTAAATAGTCGTTCTCGGAATTGTTCGATATGAATTCAAACCATAACCAACCACGCATCACTATAGCTCTTGTCTCAAAGTAGGTGTACTGGCACGACCTGTCACATCACGCCGTGACTTATTTGGAGTTTTTTGGTGTTTTCCTGTGTGTAGTGTTTTAGTTCTTGTCTTGTGCTCCTATTTTGTTGTTGATTGTCATGTCATGTACGGATGTACTTTGTGGACGCCGTCTGCTGCTCCACATGCTGTAAGTCTTTGCTGTCGTCCAGCATTCTGTTTTTGTTTACTTTGCAGCCAGTTCAGTTATAGCTTCGTTTTGCATAGCCATCCCTAAGCTTCAATGCCTTTTTGTTTATTTTTGGTTTAAGCATTGGATACCATTTTACCTGCACGCTGCCTCCCGCTGTCGTTTGCATATTGGGATAACGACAAACCATGTTCCCAACATCTACAAAGCAATTAGCTACCTGCTGCCACGTACTGATATGAAAGAGTATTACACGGTTACTCTGCCGAGCTCTAGCCAGCACAGACACTCAACAACGGCACATTTGCGGATTATAATTACTGATTTGCATAACAACTTTTTTTAACCCAATAAAGTAACATTACATAATCTTCCACGGCACACCAGACAATATCTCACGGTATACTAGAGACAACTTGTCTTTTAGTAGTAAGTCAACAAACAAAGGCTTCTAATTAGTCTGCTGACGTATGCAGTAACATATTGTGTCATTTTCCATTCTATTATTTTGTCAAAATTATTAAGGACAAAAAGTGGTAAAAAATGAATTATCCGTCTACTGTTAATATCTGCTTACTTTCTCTTTTAACATGTTCTATCTACACTTCTGTTAATATGTAATAATCACTTATTCTTTCGTTGCTTGATACTTTACATTCGTTTTGGATGATACCACAAATTTGGGTATCAATCCGATACCAAGTCGTTACAGGATCATACATTGGTCATATTCAAAGTCCTCATGTGTCCAGGGACATATTTCCTGAGTTTATAAACATAATATACATTTAAAAAAAACAAAAGAAGATGTTGTGATGGCAAAAAATATTGACTTAATCATGGTAGTATCGAATAGATACGCTCTTGTACTTGGTATCATTACAGTGGATGTCAGGTGTAGATCCACCAACGGCGTTTGTTTACATTGTGACGCCGGTGAGCTACGGTGTGTAGTGAAGCATGTTTAGCTTTTCCTTGTCCTGCAGGGATGATACTTGTAAGAAACTTACTTTATTTGTCACCATGGAGACGAGGATTAGTGATTTAGAAGTAGCTAAAACACTGCCGACAGCGGCTGGACTTTAGCCGCTAGCTCGCTAGCCATGTCTTAAAGCTCCTCTTTCTGAAAGCGTTTCAGTGTTATAACTTCACCTTTATCGTTAGTTTTTAAGCCAAAATGCGTCCGTGTTCCATTTTCTGTCTACACACATTGTCTGCTTGTAAGTACTTCGTGATTGTGCGTTACCGAACATGCTCGTCTGCTCGTAAACCAGCATTGACACGACGACGGGAGGGAATGAACCGGTACTTTTCAGACGCGGTATAGTACCGAATGTGATTCATTAGTATCGTGGTACCATACTAATACCGGTATACCGTACAACCCTAGTAGGAACTAAAAAGCATTTAACTGAAGTTAGCTTGAACAAAACTAGTCTTCTTTATATTTCTCAAGCTGCCGCTGGGCCTCATCTGATATCTTCTGGCTGCTCACACTTTAAAAAGCATTGACTAACGAGGGAATTGTAGATATTTGCCTTTTAGTCTCCAACATATTAGATAACACTTTTGATGCGCGTCACACATGCGCTTTAACTTTCTCTTTTACACTCCCTGCCGATCAATGACAGGATGTCGTCCTTAGAGATGTAAACAGAAACACATTTCCTTGCAGCACCTGAACCTGGAGCAGAGCATTGTCGACCACAATGGAGGCAGCATGCCATTTAACACCATTTCTTCCCTGCACTCTTTGTAGTCTCTCTCTCACACACACACACACACACACAAGGAAATGCATCTGGAAGCCCCCGCCCCTTATCTTGCCGACCTTTCACCACTTTGGAGCGCTTCCGCTGTGACCACAGCGAGAAGTAGAAGCCTACCACAAAAATGTGCTGAGTTGTGTAATTGTTGTCATCACGTGTGTTACATGTTGCCCTTGTGTGTGTTCCAGGGGTGATTCCAGGTGTGTACGGATGGGGTTTGAACCCAGTCAACGCAGGTAAGAGGATTATCACATTCTTCAATTACATGCATGACGTTTACTTTGACAACTTTTACATTGTAGCTCAAAGTATTATCAAAAGTATATCTTTTGAGGAGCGCCAAAGCCGATGTCATTTAAACACATTACAATCTTAGTCACCACACGCAAGAAAGCTGTACAAAGCATTATGTTGTCCATTTGACCACCCAGCTTCTAGCAGGACCAACGTCTCTACGACTGGCTGACTAATGTCAACATAAGTGGTTGTTAACATCACAGAAATTGCAACCAAAACTGCGATTTTTCTCTCCAAAATTGCGATTCGCGTTTTCTGTATTTTACATATAAAAATGCTTAAAACTAAGAAAATAATGAGCGAAGGAAGACATTTTATTTTTAGACTGTCAATCAACATATTCTTGTCTCAAGGTGCCACACATTAGAACAGGTGTTCAAGTTGACAGCATTTTACCAACAAATGTGTGCTAGCGCTGTATGATAAAATAAAGTATGAAGTCAATTTGTGCCAATAGTGATCATTGAATATTAAGTCTGTTTTTAATGTGAGAAGGTCATTCAAAGTTTAAGCGTAATGTGTTACAGTAATAAACACTATAATATGGTTTAGTATGTAATGTCAAAGTTTGCTGGTCTTTTGAAAAAAATATTTTAAGATAAACGGTGCCACATTACTGACCAAGTGTTATTTCTAGTTTAAACAAGGAACTGTACCAGATTGCATCATATTGCATTCAATCAGATCATATTTTATGGAATTTAATCTAATTGTTACACCTTAAAACTTAACGTTTGTGAATGATACTGCTTTGTATCTAGATACGTATCAAACGTCTCATATTGAACAGATGCACACCTCTACCAATTAGCTTTCTTCTTTTTTTTTTTAAACACATTAAAAACGTACTCGCCACACGCAAGAAAGCTGTACAAAGCGTTATGTTGTCCATTTGACCACCCGGCTTCGACCAGGAACACCAACCTGCTTATGCCAACGCCTCTACGACTGGCTGACTAATGTCAACATAAGTAGTTGTTAACATCACAGAAATTGCAACCAAAACTGCGATTTTTCTCTCTAAAATTGTGATTGTGATTTGCGTTTTTCTGTATTTCACACATAAAAATGCTTAAAACTGAGAAAATAACGAGTGAAGGAAGACATTATTTTTAGACTGTCAATCAACATATTCTTGTCTCAAGGTGCTATACATTAGATCAGCGGCGATGACCAAGAAGAACGTGGAGTTGGAATATGATTACAACACCTTATGTACATATTTATATACAGATTTGAACAATTAGTTATTCACTGAAATATATTTATTAATTGTGGTTCTTACAAAAAAATATATCTTATAAAATATAAAAGCTAAAATGTCTCTTAAAGCTCTGCCCCTTTAATTAGTGCATACTAAATAATTTAACTTTAGCCTACTACTACAACCATATTATTTACCAGCAACATAAAGTGAAACAGAGGCAGAGGTGTATGTTTTGCCGTGGTGTGGAATATAAATTAGGACCCTTTTCATGAGAAAAGTGCATTTCTGATCTGACCCTGCTTTATTTTTCAGTGTTTGCTGAGTCTCACCTGTTCCCTCCGCCCTAATTTTTCTACTTGCCCGACTTCTCAAATCTACTTGCCCCAATATTTTTACTTGTCCTGCCTAGGTTTTTTTCTGGCTGTGTAGTGCTCATGGCTTATATCTTACTAAAATCCTTCCCGTTGACTATTTACAACACTACACAGTATTTATTATTATTATTATTATTATCTATAATTACATTTAAATGGCATTGCATACATGTAAAATTAAATGCTATTTCACATTATTTGACCAGTAGCAGTTACACTCATCTGAACAGGTCAGCCACCTGTTTAAAGCCCGATCACAGTTGAAATCTTGAAATGAAGGGCCTTTAACGGCCAAAACATTAACCTGGACAACATTTTAACAGCTGGTTGGCTCAGATTTTATTATTTTCATTGCATTCACATGCTGCAGTGGACATTTTAGCTTGAGTATTAATGTAGTATCTGAAGCACCGTCTCCACGTGTGTTTATTGACAACAGGGTTATAACCTGGACACGTTAGCTCGTCGGTATGAAAACACGAGACTGTTATTACGTGCGTCTGCCCGGCCCGAGTCAAACAGCGGCGGTGTTAATGAAGCAGCGTCAGGCTGCTCACAGTCAGTGAAACGCTCGGTGAAATCGCGGATTAACGTTAAATATATGACGAGCCGCGAGCGATGCAGCTATAAGCTATATTACCCTCGTATTTTGATCCCGTCCGTCCGTCTTCGTCGTCTTCGTCTTCTTCTTCTGGCCCACCAGGTTAATTAAGTGCTATTGGCGGAGTTACAATGCATAGTAGGCTACCGCCACCTACTGCACCGGAGTTGTAACTACAAGGTACATTCACAGACAGAGTCCCATTGCTTTTATGAGCGGTCGAGCGAGTCAAAAGCGAAAAATCCATTTGTGGCGGACGTAATTCTTTCGTGGCGGGCCGCCACAAATAAATGAATGTGTGGGAAACACTGATATATTTAAAAACTCTGCAGACAGACACTTTTTGTTGAAATTGTTAAGTTTGTGGATAAAAAAACATTTTGTTCCTTAAATAGTCATTAAACTTGTTTTATGTGTTGGTACACATTATTTTACAGTACATCAAATTCAAACTGCACTTTAATGTAATTGTATTCAATATATGCTACAGTATTTGAGTTAAAAAAAAACTCCACAATCTGGGAAACCGCTAGCCATTTGCCAAAGCACTGGTGAGAAGCACTGACGTATACAAGTAATTAAAGAATACAAATAATAATTTACCGTGTGAAAGTGTTGTTTAGTAACTTGAAGTAAAAGTCCTGTAGTATTCAGTACACCACTAATACTTTGTTTACTGCAGAATGTACTTTTTGATGACAGGTAAAATAGAGACAGAAGAGCTTTGAGAGGAAAAAAAGTTGTCTTTACTCCCACAAAATGTACCGAAAAAGAAGCAAAATCCGTAGCCCTACAACCAAGGTATGGACCGGAGCTTGGGTTACATGTACTGTTGCACCTCTAGTTGTCAGCGGTTAACTTCTATTACTTCCATCAAACATGGTGGAAATATCTTGTTACAAGATGCTGCAATAGTAAACAGTAGGGATGCAATGGTACTTGCTATAATCCTGCACGGGACAATCTGACTTTAATTTTTTTTTTAAATTGTGATATTAACCGAGATCGGATGATATAAAAAAAATAATCTTGATAATTTTTCTGCCGTATCGCCCAGTCCTTATTTATTTATATATATATATATATATATATATATATATATATATATATATATATATATATATATATATATATATATATATATATATATATATATCTCTTTTAACCAAGTTTAATTAAAATAAATAAGTAAAATACACAATATACGGTACTTTCCTAGGGGGATAAAAGTTTACTATTTTTCGATTATTTTTTGAGTGTTTTAATATGTTTATATTCTTCTGTTTTCATTTGTAAAGGATATAGAGTCTTTAATATTAAAGGTAAAACTGGTGTTTGTAATTGAAAAAGCTGTCAGTGTCTTGTATTTATGTTCGCATTCAAGCTAGCTAGCGTTTGGCATGCTAGCTGCTTCTCCAGGAAATGAGCAGTATCACTTTTGAGTTTTTCAAAGTAAAGCTTATCCCAGCTGCATTTGGACGAAAGGCAGAGTACATCCTGGACAAGTCGCACCTCATTAAATTAAATTTAAAATGGTAAATGCTAACTGTCGAGAATTTCATCACGGTTTATCATTATGACGGTAATCGTTGCATTCCTACTGCGTGAAACGAAATCTGGTAGTGATACTGTGAGTCAGTCACATAGTTTCTTTCTTCCTCTGTTAAGTCCAAACAGCAAAGCCCTTCATCGAGATCATCGAGCAGCCCAAGCAGCGCGGAATGAGGTTTCGGTACAAATGCGAGGGTCGCTCGGCGGGCAGCATACCAGGAGAGAAGAGCAACGACACCACCAAAACACACCCAGCCATTAAGGTCAGTCCAGCAGTGTTTCCCCACAAGACTGCAATCTATATGAGGTGGTAGGTTGCAAGGGCTGAAGACGGGTGGGGGGGCGGGGGGGGGGGTAATTGCATAATTGTCCATGATGCATGTGCATGCGTTTTTTATGGACACTGTGGGAGAAACAAAGATTGAGCTAAACCTATGAAAAGCAGAACAAATATGTCTAGTAACACAAATGGATAGAGATGTAACAAATAACCGATATGAGTCGCAAATCATTTTTAATTTAAAAGTTGTTCTTTAAAATGCCCGATGGCCTGATCACAAAGTTATGGATCGGTTTATTTGATCTGCTACACTGCTGGAAGCTCAGTGTCTACTGTGCTCTCGATCTCTCTTTCTCGCCGTGTGCATACGTCCCTCTCTTGCTTCCCATGAAACTGTCAACAGACTTGTCACAGTAATGTAACCAAATAAGAGAAAGACTAAATGTGCAGCAAGGACACAATTAATTCCAAAGTTTGGAAGATATTTGGATTTTTTAAAGAGGAATAGTAAATTTGATAGAATTGTTGCAATACTCCAGCACTGAAGTACAGTACAGGAGTAGCACGACCAATCTCAACACACCTGGTGAGAAAACATGACAATGAGAAGACTAGCACAGGCAGTTAAAAGACACAACAGGACAAAAACATTGACATTCAATACATCAACTTCTATTATAACTCAGCTGTAGCCAAAGCATAATGTCTTCAATAGCCCATTTCAATGTTAAAGGTTTGAGTGTTGTGGAGAATGATGGCTTTTGGGACAATAAATGCATTGGTACAAAATAGCAAGATAGCATTTTACCAACAAATGTGTGCTAGCGCTGTATGATAATATAAAGGATGAAGTCAATTTGTGCCAATAGTGATTATTGAATAGTAAGTCTGTTTTTACTGTGAGAAGGTCTTTCAAAGTTTAAGTGTACCGGTAATGTGTTACAGTAATAAACACAATAACATGGTTCGGTATGTCATGTCAAAGTTTGCTGGTCTTTTGGAAAGAATATTTTAAGATAAACAGTGCCGTATTACTGACCAAGTGTTATTGTAATTTCTAGTTTAAACAAGGAACTATACCAGATTGCATACATATTGCATTAAATCAGATCATATTTTACGGAATTTAATCCAACATGTTAAAACTTAACGTTTGTGAATCATACTGCTTTGTATCTAGATATGTATCAAACTTCTCATAGTAAACAGATGCACACCTCTACCAATTAGGTTTCTTTTTTCACTACTATTGTGGTTAAGGGCCACAGCAGGACCAGCTGCTCTTGAGAACAACAATACGTGCTTCCATGTTAGTCTTCAAAAGTCTCCAATAACACCAGAACAATTTGCTAGATTTTTCACTAGTCGCTTTATTCAAAAAGACGAAAAGGGTCTCTATTTAGGTTTACTCGCTAAATATCGCTACAAAGTTGCTAAATTTGCAGCACCAATCCCTCATATTCTTTCCTGCTATTCTCTGGCAGACCAAGGGCATTATTCATAAAAGTTGGTGCGTGCAAACTACCGTATTTTCCGCACTATAAGGCGCACCTAAAAACCACACATTTTCTCAAAAGCTGACAGTGCGCCTTATAATCCGGTGCGCCTTATATATGGGTTAATATTAATATTAATTTTCATAAAGTTTAGGTCTCGCAACTACGGTAAACAGCCGCCATCTTTTTTCCCCGTAGAAGAAGCGCGCGGTGCATGCTGGGATATGTGACGTTTCATTTCCATTTGTGTGTTTATGTAAAGACCCCAAAATGGCTCCTATTAAGTGTGTTGTCTGTCTAATTATAAATAATGCAGACGAGGCGTGTTAACTGAGTTCTCAACGTTTACTCACAGCGTGCTCATAACCACATTCTAACTGCCAGCACATACAACAACGCTTCTCAGGGCTACCGCGCATGCTCGTCACTATCGTTGCATGCTGGGTAGTGTAGTTGTTATATTTGCTAGCTCATAACATCACATTAAGAGACACGCTTACGCGCTTAATTCAATACTCGCCGTCATTCCGGGTGGATTGACAAAAGACCTCCAGCCGCTAGATATTGGTGTCAACAGGGCATTCGAAGCTAGACTGCTAACTGCGTGGGAACAGTGGATGACGAAGAAGCGCGCGGTGCATGCTGGGATATGTGACGTTTCATTTCCATTTGTGTGTTTATGTAAAGACCCCAAAATGGCTCCTATTAAGTGTGTTGTCTGTCTAATTATAAATAATGCAGACGAGGCGTGTTAACTGAGTTCTCAACGTTTACTCACAGCGTGCTCATAACCACATTCTAACTGCCAGCACATACAACAACGCTTCTCAGGGCTACCGCGCATGCTCGTCACTATCGTTGCATGCTGGGTAGTGTAGTTATATTTGCTAGCTCATAACATCACATTAAGAGACACGCTTACGCGCTTAATTCAATACTCGCCGTCATTCCGGGTGGATTGACAAAAGACCTCCAGCCGCTGGATATTGGTGTCAACAGGGCATTCAAATCACGACTGCGAACGGCGTGGGAACAATGGATGACCGAAGGCGAACACACTTTCACTAAGACAGGCAGACAGCGCCGGACGACATACGCCAACATCTGCCAGTGGATCGTAAATACCTGGGCAGATATTTCGGTCACAACTGTGGTCCGAGCTTTCCGGAAGGCAGGATTCACAGAACTGCTGGACAACAGTGACACTGACTCCGATGACTTCGACGAGACGGAACCGGCCATTTTGGATCCCACATTTGCCCAACTTTTCAATTCGGACACCGAAGACGAAGAATTCGAAGGATTTACGAATGAAGAATAACTTCAGAAAGTGAGCGCTATGTTTATTTTGTGTGTTGTGACATTAACGTTCGAGCAACATTATGTTGCTATTGCTCTGCACTATTTTGAATTTTACTATGTTTGTGATTGCACATTTGCGTACATTTTGGGACAGAGTTGTTAGAACGCTGGTTTTTAATATATTATTAAAGTTTGACTGACCTATCTGACTGTTTTTTTGACATTCCCTTTAGCGCAGCGTAGGCGCGGCTTATAGTCCGGGGCGGCTTATAGGTGGACAAAGTTTTGAAATATGCCATTCATTGAAGGTGCGGCTAATAACCCGGGGCGGCTTATAGTGCGGAAAATACGGTAGTTGTCAGCAGGGGTGAAATGTGCGTATGCAACTTTCACCGCAAACATTGGTATTTATCGAAAAATTCTACGTGGAAGGGTGCCGACACAGTCTTTAACCCAGGCGTAGAGCTCAGGTCATTTTTTTAAGTTCAGGAATCCGCGATGCCCAATGGTGACTCCAAATAATAAGGCTTGTAGTCATATGAAAAAACACAAATTAAGTACAAAATACATAGCTCCAGTGCTCCACACTTAAGACTTCCTCTGATTTTGTTTATATCGTATATTTATTTGTTGGCACCTAATTGTCTATATATAGGCATGTGTTTCATTTAGTTATTTTGTTTGCATGTGGGTTGATTACTTAGGTATTGTTTATTTTTCTACATTGTTAATTGAATATCGACGCCCTGTATAAATAGATCAGAAGCTATGTATTTTCATTTTTGTGTGCCCAACAGGAGATAGAAACCAGTGACACAGTACACATTTTTTAGGCTAAAATAAAAAGTATGGATTGCAGCATAATTTTTGGTTGAATAAAATGATGTTATGAATTTAGGAATTGATCTTAATATTTTCTTGCATGCTTAGATTCTGAGGTTTGTGAGGACGAAATGTTTGGGATAGAATCCATGCACAGTTTTATAAATGAGGCCCAATGTGGGTAGGAGGTGTGTTATAGGGCAGAGTTAAGACGCCATCTCCTGTCGGTAGTTGGAACAATGAGCTACATTAACAGACATTGTAACGTGTTTATCAGTGAAAAGAGGCAGCACCAAATCTGTTCAGGCGGACTGACAAAAATTAATCTATGGGAACACTGGTCCAGTGAATCTTTTCTGACAAACCCGTTTCCATATGAGTTGGGAAATTGTGTTAGATGTAAATATAAACGGAATACAATTATTTGCAAATCCTTTTCAACCCATATTCAATTGAATGTACTACAAAGACAAGATATTTGATGTTCAAACTCATAAACTTTTTTTTTTTTTTGCAAATAATAATTAACTTAGAATTTCATGGTTGCAACACGTGCCAAAGTAGTTGGGAAAGGGCATGTTCACCACTGTGTTACATGGCCTTTCCTTTTAACAACACTCAGTAAACGTTTGGGAACTGAGGAGACACATTTTTTAAGCTTCTCAGGTGGAATTCTTTCCCATTCTTGCTTGATGTACAGCTTAAGTTGTTCCAACAGTCCGGGGGTTTCCGTTGTGGTATCTTAGGCTTCATAATGCGCCAAACATTTTCAATGGGAGACAGGTCTGGACTACAGGCAGGCCAGTCTAGTACCCGCACTCCTTTTACTATGAAGCCACGTTGATGTAACACGTGGCTTGGCATTGTCTTGCTGAAATAAGCAGGGGCGTCCATGTTAACGTTGCTTGGATGGCAACATATGTTGCTCCAAAACCTGTATGTACCTTTCAGCATTAATGGCGCCTTCGCAGATGTGTAAGTTACTAGGGATGTCCCGATCCAGGTTTTTGCACTTCCGATCCGATACCGATATTGTTTTTGCATTTCCGATCCGATACCGATACTGACCGATACCGATACTGACCGATACTGGCCTATCCGAGCATGTATTAAAGTTTAAAGTTATTTAGCCTACTTAGTTGTCAGAATCATGTTGAAAAGGGTTTTAGTACTCTTGATAACAACTAGCCAGCTGAATTAGGGGAGTTTGAATAATACACAATGGTTGGTAACAAGAAACTGACCTGTTTATTCAAGGATAAACACAAAATAGACAAAATTATACATGACAAACAGAAATGTCATCATTGGACTAGGGCTGGGCGATATGGCCTTTTTTTAATATTGCTATATTTTAAGGCCATATTGCGATACACTATATATCTCGATATTTTGCCTTAGCCTTGAATGAACACTTGATGCATATAATCACAGCAGTATGATGATTCTATGTGCTTTGATTAATTGATTGAGACTTTTATTAGTAGGTTGCACAGTGAAGTGCATATTCCGTACAATTGACCACAAAATGGTAACACCCGAATAAGTTTTTCAACTTGTTTAAGACGGGGTCCACTTAAATTGATTCATGATACAGATATATACTATTTTGATGGTGTGGAGTCTGGACGTGTGGCACCGAATGGAGATAAGCGTCTCGACAGACGTCACAATATTTGAACAATGATGACGAAAACTGTTGTCTCTGTCGTGTCCGTGTGTCGAAAATTGTTATGCGCTTATTTTTTTATTTGATTTTGTGCGTGGCATAGATTTGCCGTGCGCAGAGGACGCTTGAGTAGGCGCGCACCTTAGCAGCTGCGCTAGCATCACAGCTAACGTTAGCCATGCTACTACCTCGCTCTCTGCTGGGAGAGGACGTATACGTATGTGACGTGTGACGTGACAGTATGTGACGTAGGACGTGACAGTATGTGACGTGTGTAAGAAGGTGCGCTCGCTGTCTGTGAGAGGGAGACACAGGAAAGAGTGAGAAGAGCCTGTCGTGTAATGCCAGCAGCTAAAAGCAACTGCGTGAGAATTGTGGATGTGTTGAAGGTGTGCTGGAAAATGCGGAACGGAAATTGCGGAGCAGCAGAAAAGTGGAATGTATTATTTAAATAGGTGCGTTGGAAAACACGGACCGGGTTTTTTTTTTTAATCTGGATCGGCATTTTCCCATGCCTTGCCGATACGCAATTTTTAGCAAATATCGGCAGCCGATCCGATCCAAATATCGGATCGGGACATCCCTATAAGTTACCCATGTCTTGGGCACTAATACACCCCCATACCATCACAGATGCTGGCTTTTCAACTTTGCGCCTATAACAATCCGGATGGTTCTTTTCCTCTTTGGTCCGGAGGACACGACGTCTACGGTTTCCAAAAACAATTTGAAATGTGGACTCGTCAGACAACAGAACACTTTTCCACTTTGTATCAGTCCATCTTAGATGAGCTCAGGCCCAGCGAAGCCGACGGCGTTTCTGGGTGTTGTTGATAAACGGTTTTCGCCTTGCATAGGAGAGTTTTAACTTGCACTTACAGATGTAGCGACCAACTGTAGTTACTGACAGTGGGTTTCTGAAGTGTTCCTGAGCCCATGTGGTGATATCCTTTACACACTGATGTCGCTTGTTGATGCAGTACAGCCTGTGGGATCGAAGGTCACAGGCTTAGCTGCTTACGTACAGTGATTTCTCCAGATTCTCTGAACCCTTTGATGCTATTACTGACCGTAAATGGTGAAATCCCTAAATTCCTTGCAATATCTGGTTGAGAAAGGTTTTTCTTAAACTGTTCAACAATTTGCTCACGCATTTGTTGACAAAGTGGTGACCCTCGCCCCATCCTTGTTTGTGAATGACTGAGCATTTCATGGAATCTACTTTTATACCCAATCATGGCACCCACCTGTTCCCAATTTGCCTGTTCACCTGTGGGATGTTCCAAATAAGTGTTTGATGAGCATTCCTCAACTTTATCAGTATTCATTGCCACCTTTCCCAACTTCTTTGTCACGTGTTGCTGGCATCAAATTCTAAAGTTAATGATTATTTTCAACAAAAAAAATGTTTATCAGTTTGAACATCAAATATGTTGTCTTTGTAGCATATTCAACTGAATATGGGTTGAAAATGATTTGCAAATCATTGTATTCCGTTTATATTTACATCTAACACAATTTCCCAACTCTTATGGAAACGGGGTTTGTACATAAGTAAATGCCTTTTTTTTTTTTTTTTTTTTAAGCTGCCTAATTTTGATTGATTGACACCATCAGCAAGGCGTCGCGGTAACAATGTTTATTAATGTGGTTGGCTTTTTTTAATGTCTTCCCATGCAGTGTGTGGTTCCATAGTACTCCTTACCACAACATCACAATGTCCATTACAGCTAAAGCTCATTGGATGGTGCAGGTTTGCAATTAATAAAGTGTGGTTTAATTGTACAGGTGCACAACTACAGCGGCCCCCTGCGTGTCCGCATCTCGTTGGTGACGAAAAACACCCCGTACAAGCCTCACCCGCACGAGCTTGTGGGAAAAGACTGCAAGCACGGCTATTACGAGGCAGACTTGCAGGAGAGGCGAATACACAGGTGCACTTTTTTTCTCTCCCGTCTGTTCTCACAAGAAGCTGACACGACAAAGTTCACGATGAACTGCCAGGAATCTGCTGTGACACAAAAAATGTAGGACGCATAGTTTTTGTTGTTGTTTTTACCAACGTTTCTCTGGTGTGGAGTTTGGTGGATCATTCACAACACATGCTGGATGTTGGCAAATTGTTTGCCTTTTTTCTGCCTTTCAATGTAACAGGAAAATGGCAGGCGGCTTAGGGATCAAAGGTAGCAACGTTTATGGTTTGGATTTAATTTTATTTTCTAGTTATTGTAAACAAACATGCACAGAAATAAGTAGCTGCAATTTAACCTTGACTGTTTTTAAAGGTGTTAAATGCGCCATATGTATGGTATACTGTAAATGATCATTTAGCCAAGTGTGCAACTTCCTGTTTAAAATAAGTGTGCACGTGCATCCAGGTAGGGGTGTGCAATATAGATGATATATGGTGTAAATTAAATACATTTGGCTAAAGATAGATATTTTAATACTAATGTCATGATAATGCATGTTGATGTCAAATTCTAGCTGTGTTTTGGAAATTCGACAGTAATAAGCGAATGAACGCATTGTAGCATTCTCGATACCAGCTAATGCCCCTTCACAGTGCAAAGCCACTTCTAAGTCAGCAATCCTTGCCTCCATGGTGGCAAATAAATAGTTTCTTACAGGTATCATTATTGGATAGAGAAAAGCTTAACATGCTACACTACACACTGTAGGAGGATATGCCAATCGCTGAAGGCTCTTGAATGTAAACCGATGTGGGCGGATCGATACAAATATCAGCAGTAACGATACCAAGTATAGTATCAATATATGGTCAATACTAAATAAATTAGATCGATATTATTTATTATCAAAAAAATATTGTGTTATTTAGAAACTCATTAAATAAATCCCAGGACACAGGAAAGCTTTACGGATACAATCCAAAATAATTAAAACAGAGCCAATTATATGAAATTATTTGATTATTTAATTGAATATTAAATAAAGAGCAGTGCAAAAAGAGGCTGCAAAAAAGTTAAGACAAGACAAAAAAAAGCGAGCAGGCGAGATAAGGGAGAGGGGAAAGGAAAGTGTTGCCTTCGATGAGAGCCAGTGAGTGTGCCTATTCTGCCTATAGAGCATTAAAAAAAACATCCAAACTCTTCCATCAATGTTTTATATACACGTAAGTATATATGTAACTTAGTAACAGGCACATTTATAACATGTAATATTTACGTATTTTTCTAATTTTAAGCATAAGGCAGCGCATGGATTTCACAAATGCATGACAACGTTTGCTTTTCCCTTCAGTACCTACTACTAATTATGAAAGACTTAATTAGAGCAACAAACATAAATAAACATCACTTACTGTACAACGTCTGCTCTCACTGGGATGCCGACTGATAGGATGTGCATATTGTCCCATTTAGATGAAGATTGATTTGTAATCCTCGCAAAGAAAAAAAGTGGTGGAACCAAGCGTCTTTTTGGATCTTTTTTTTCAAAAATATTTTTTACAATATCCGGGTCTAATTTGGGTGTCAAAGTGTACTAACTTGTCGGTTTATGTCCACAACTTTCTGCTGTCGAGGTGAGAGGATTGATTTATAATCTACAATTAACTTTTACGAGCTCAAGAACCCTCTAATGGCTGTCTTTATAACATGTGACTTTAGCGACACTTCTGCCGTGTACGATTTGAGCATGCGCATCTAAATTGTTGAGTGTGTAATACAGTGCTTCTCATATATTTTCTGATACGTGCCCCCTAGGTAGAAGAAAATATTTTGCGCGCCTCCCCCCCACACTCTCCATTGTGACCATAAGTAGTATAATTTGTCTATAAAATTAAAGTTAACTATACCTATGCATAACATTGTAAGTGTATTTACATTAAAGGAAACAACACACCGGTCTTTCCTCACCTCCCATCGTGATTACAGTTAAGGCAAGTGCTACATACACTTCATCGTATTCTGGTACGGCGAAAAAAGCATGTTCCCTGAGGTCACACAGGCCCCCTCTGGCAACGCACCATGTCCCCCCAGTTGAGAAGGACTGGTGTAGTACAACTTATGTGCGCGCATTCAGAAGTGCGTGTGTGTTTATACAATCTGCATGTGTGTACCTGAGGTGTGCCTACATTTAACCAACCATGACAGACACCATGCAATTCAAACCAATCAGAAACAACGTACAGCTGAGGTGTGTGAAAGAGAGACGCCAAGACCCGCCTCACGTTGTTTCTGATTGGTTTAAATTGCATAGTGTCTTCTGTGGTTGGTTGAACGTAGTCACGCTGGATTGATAGTATAGTCTGGGATTGGTTATTTTGTTTGTCTGTACAGCGATTAGAACATGTAAAAAGAGCTGTCTGTCTGTAACTCCCCCTTCCCTTTCCCAATACTCACCACTAGTCGGCGCCTTCCAGCCATTGATCATGTTATTCTGAGTTGAAGTCAACAACGATGGACCACTCTTGAACACTTGCTCAGACCTGCCAAACTTCATGCTTTTTAGCGTGACAGTCACGCAATTTACCCCTTTCTCATGTGACACACCACACTTGACATTTCTCATGCTTATATTCCTCATTCACTCCTTCAATTTTTTTCATTATAATAAACTTTGGTTTTCACAGCTTGCCGCAGTTCCAGTAACTCTGATTGATTAATCAAAATAATCAATCCCAGACCAAGCCATCAATCCACCATAGAAGACACTATGCAATTCAAACCAATCAGAAACAACGTAAGGCGGGTCTTGGCATCTCTCTTTCATGCACCTCAGCTGTATATTGCTTCTGATTGGTTTAAATTGTGTGTCGGCACACCTCAGATACACACATGCATATTGTAATACACTTACGCACTTCTGAATGTGCGCGCTCAAATTTTACACTGTAAGGAGACAGCCTATCGAGGGTTCTTTCTGATTAGAGACACAGTTAACTTAAAACACACGTACGCTGATCTGAAAACACTCTGATATACAGACACACAAATTAGTACACACACAAATTGGATTACACGCACACAGATTGAGATACACCTTTGCTAATAATTTTGCTACAATAATACCGCTAAAAATAGGTACCGGTACATAAGATTAACAGTTATAATAATATTGCTAATACTTTCTTAATATTCAGGTCACAAAGCGTAAATGAGTACTGTTGGCGCTTTTTGGATGTTTTTTTTAAGTTGGTTTTATGATCTTGTATGTAACTGAGTGGTGATCAATGACTTCATGGCTCCATTGTAAGTGGACTTTTATTTACGAGTTCCGGGCCGGTTTTTTGCTATGGGCAATGTGGGCGACCGCTCAGGGCGCAATCTATGTGAGGGCGCACTGAGGCCAGCTTTACGTAGGGGCAAGATACATTTCTTGCCCTCTCAAATCAAAATTTTGGAATTTGAGAAAGTACTCCAGAGGGTCGTAAAGTCCGCCCAGAAGATCATCGGATGCCCCCTCCCCCCTGGCTGACCTGTACAGCTCCTGCTGTCTCAGGAAAGCACAGAGCATCCTGAAAGACCCATCCCACCCCAGGCACTGCCACCTAGAACTGCTAACCTCGGGCAGATGCTATAGGGTGCTAAAAGCGGGCACAAATAGACTAAAAAACAGTTTTTACCCAAGAGCCATAGTAGCATTAAACCGGCCTGAGTGAGCACAATGTGTCCGTCATGTCCTCATGTGTGAAGTCTTTTTATTTTTTTGGACTATAATGTGCAATAGTGTTATGTGTATATGTATATATATGCATATGTATGGATATGTGCATGTGTGTGGATATATACACATATATATATAGATACTTTTCTTCTTTTTTATCTTTTTTTTTTACTATTTATATTACCGTACTAAATTGTGTATGCACCTTAGGGGATCTGCTCCAATTTAGGTTGAACCTGTTCACTGTAATAATGACAATAAAACTCTATTTAATTCTACATCTTGATATACTCAAGTTGACAACATTATTGGCAGTCGCGGAGAAATCCGCTGAAAAAGGGACACAATACGGCGACTAGAACGGCCGTGCCAGAAACTTGAGGGTTCCAGGTTCGATCCCCATCTCTGGCCATCCAAGTCACTCTCGTTTTGTTCTTGGGCAAGACACTTCACCCTTGCTCCCAGTGCCGCTCATACTGGTGGTGGTCGGAGGGGCCGTAGGCGCAAATTGGCAGCCACGCTTCCGTCAGTCTACCCCAGGGCAGCTGTGGCTACAAATGTAGCTTATCACAGAAGTGTGAATGTGGAGTGAATGGATAATGGGTTCTCACTTCTCTGTGAGTGCTTTGAGTATTTAGTCGATATAAAAGCACTATATAAATCTAATCCGTTATTATTATTATCATCTTCCCTCGGCTGTCAGGCTCTGCGAGTCCATGCACACACGGACACAAACACCCACCCCTCAGTAAACCAGTGTGGACAAATAAAAATGTGACGAAAATGTTGACAGAAACGACATCCAATCATATTTAATTTCATCTTGTAAATGGGTGGGATAAGTTCGTAATATATCCAATCACAGTTCTTTAATAGCGTCAAATATGAGAGAGGGTGAGGGCTAACAACAGAGCCGGACCATTTGACGCCCCAGACGAGAGTGAAACATGAGAGAGATGTACTCCCATTATACATGAACAGTATAACGTATTACTTCCTTTTCCAGTAATAGTTATAGTAATTATACTTACCTATTGCTAAAAAGTCCGTATAACAGCACTGAAAGCAACATTAATATGAGCACGCAAGCTCATTTCCGTTATTAATATCCATATTTTCTCTTGCAGCATGAAGTTATTAGAAATAAAATACATTTAAGCACTCATTTTAATGCAGCAAAGTAAGACAACTACTGTATTTCAGATGAATAGGCCAGGATAGACTTGTGAGTATTTAAAAAGGATTGTGGCAAAAATTAGTCTGATATTGATTTAAATGTATTACTGTATGCAGCTGGGATAGGCTCCAGCACCCCCGCGACCCCTTAAGGGACAAGCGGTAGAAAATGGATGGATACTGTTGAACATGTATGTCTTATACTTTTAATTGAAAAATTATTGTTACTAAAGTCTGTTACAAATAACAAACACTCACTTAGATCTACATATTGAGTCTGTTCCTCAGCAGAGTTAATGCTGTAGTGTCCATCCATCCATCTTGTACCGCTTGTCATATATTAGTACACAAACAATATGAGTATCATATTTTGGTATATTTAACTAATAAAATTGGGCAATGTTGAACATTGTTAAACATATATTGGGTTTTATTCGACCAATTTTCATCTTTTAAAGACTTGCAGGCAGCTTAAAATCTGCACGGTTGCCCGGGTTTGAAATTGAGCGTCTTTGTGGTTGCGTCATCACGTTGTGCCACCTTTCATACGATGCCTGCATTCTTACTCTATATATTTTTAAATATTCTTGAGAGTTAGTGCAAAGAATGCCATGGTAAGGAAACAATGTGATTGTAGTTTTCAGAACTTGGGCATCCAGTGTGTGAAGAAGAAAGATGTCTTTGAAGCCATCACCTGTCGACTGCAGACCAACAACAACCCCTTCAACAGTAAGTAGAGTGAGGGGAAACGTAACTGTGAGTGGTGATGCCAGACTCTGCATTACATTGCCTTGTGTCTTGGCTGCAGTTCCCAAGGATAAGGTGCTGGAGGAGGAATTTGACCTGAATTCGGTGCGGCTCTGCTTCCAAGCATCCATCACGCTGCCCACGGGAGACCTCTTCCCCCTTGATCCTGTGGTGTCGCAGCCCATCTTTGACAACCGTGAGCGTACACAACTTTACATGCTACTGATAGGCATTCGTACGCCTTTTGGGTCTTGGAAGTCGCCTGGCTCTAATGTCATATTTGTTAAGCAGGGGCCCCAAACACAGCCGAGCTGAAGATCTGCAGAGTTAACTGCAACTCTGGGAGTTGCAAAGGCGGTGATGAGATATTTCTGCTTTGTGACAAAGTCCAAAAAGGTGCAATATACATTATATTCTACTGTAATATTCTATAGCAGGGTTCACAAACTGTCTGCAGCTATTATAGGCTTTACGATACTGGTTGATTGATCAAGAAATTCACTGACCAATTGCATACATCGTTTTTGACATTTGTTCATTTACATACCATAATTGTTTCCAAACGGTACCTGTAACACGGCAGTAAAACAGCTGATCAAACGAAACAGATTTCTACTTTTTTAATAAGGTTCAAGGTGTTTATCAGGATTCTTCTTCCCTGTACTTTGTAAACACTTGGAGTTTGAACAGTTTTTTCAAGTGAATCATTTTAGTATCCATCCATCCATTCAATTTTCTACCGCTTATTCCCTTTGGGGTCGCGGGGGGGCGCTGGAGCCTATCTCAGCTACAATCGGGCGGAAGGCGGGGTACACCCTGGACAAGTCGCCACCTCATCGCAGGGCCAACACAGATAGACAGACAACATTCACACTCACATTCACACACTAGGGCCAATTTAGTGTTGCCAATCAACTTATCCCCAGTATATTGTTTAAATTCCTTGCTTTAATCTCTTACATCATTTAGTCGTAACCAAAACAAATTCATAGATTAGCCGTACCTTTTGTATAAACCGCAGGATTGAAAAAAGAAGCGGTTTAAAGTTCGTAAAAAACAGTAATTGTACGTCTTCATGTCACAGTTTGGACTGATAATTTTTTCACTTTCCGTGTTCAATTTATACCAGTTTCCTGTTTTTAAAATAATTTTAAATATAATTATAAACATGCGTAATAGTAAAGTTTGCAGATAGCTTTTACAGTAAAATAAATAAGTAAAGGAGTACCAGTAAGAGTTGACAGAAACATAGTCCAGTCAAAAACAAGCACACAATGTGGTACCTCAACATCCGAGTGTAATTGTTGGCTTGTATGTCAAATCAGTGTTCTCCATTAAAATTAATCGAAATTTCAATGTTCCGTTATAATCCAATATTGTATAAAAACAGTACAGTAGAATTTACTACAAACAACTACAATAGTTTCATGAAGTAATGTAGTAATAATAATGTACAGCATTTATTGTGGAGGGAGGACTTCTATGGTATCTTCTGCAAGCTGCTTCTCTGTCAAACGCACCGTCAGCAGCTTCTCTATATTTTTATGGATTAATGTCCTCTGTTTTGAATTTATTTTAGGATCCTTTGCTGATGTTATTGACCCATTCAGAATGGATTAAATTATTGTAGCATTGCTATGCTCAAACTGCCTCGCCAAGTTGACAGCACCCTTTGTCGTGTTTTGTTTAATTCAGTAAATATGTTAGTCTTCTCAGCACTGTCATTCACACTCACTTTTTTTTTTGTTACCATGGTAGAAAAATAAAGTTATGTCTTGCTAGCCTTTAGCTAATGCTGTCGAATGAGACACAGGATGTTGTGATCGAATATTTTGGGGTTCATTGTGACATTTGCTATGTTAGCTAGCAGTTGGGAGGCTTGTAACTCAAATTCTTGCACCCTAAAGCATAACAATTAGCTCAGAGTCAGCTCGTTTGCCGACGTACCACTGTATTATTACCTTACTTACCTAATACAAATAGTACTGAATTTATATATTCTTTGTGTTTTTTGTTATATCTTATCTGGCGTGCATAGGTGCGCCTATTTCAGTTTTGTTGACAATCTGCAGCAGTTTCTTGTTTATATAGCATGTTTTAGGGAGTTTATTTCCTCATATGTTGACTATTGACATAAATGTTATTCAGCTTTCTGGGTATACGCTAAATGACAAAAATCATGTTATTGTTACAGTACAAAGTACTGTTTTACTATGTTTATAATGTTGAAATCTAACATTAAGTCTTTGTTGGGCATCTTTAGGGACTCCTTGATATTCCAGGAGCAATTTCCTGCTTATTTGGCATGTTTCAGGAAATGAATTGATGTGTAGGCTGCAGACAAAAACATGTTAATGTTCAGTTTATTTACTTAAAGTACTGCTTCTATTCTTTATTGTGTTTTATGTTGACACGTATTTGTGTTGTCCTACTGCCCTCACAGAGGACATTGAGGTGCGCTTCTTTCAGGACACGTGGGAGGGGAAGGGCACTTTTTCCCAAGCGGACGTCCACAGGCAGGTGGCCATCGTGTTCCGCACGCCACCGTACCGTGACGCCAACCTCACTGAGTCAGTGCGGGTCAAAATGCAGCTCCGTCGGCCCTCGGACCGCGAGGTCAGCGAGCCCATAGATTTCCAGTACCTGCCCGCTGAAAGAGGTATAAGTCCTACGCCTGCATCGCCCTGCAAATTTGTTGTCTGGAGAATCACAACGTTCTATTTTAACGTGTACTGTATTTTTCTCCTGCAGACGAATACAGGCTGAGTGAGAAAAGAAAACGCACTGGGGATGCATTCCAGTGTCTCAAGCTAGGACCTATGCTGTCTACAGGCAAGACACTTTTCACACGGCTCTTTAATATCATAGTAGTAGTAATAATAATAGTATGAACATCTACTGGGGTTTCAGTGTCCATTCCACCAGAGCGACGACACATTAGTCCAGCCATGAGGACCGTGACAACCAAACCTTCATCCATGGTGCAAACTTGTGAGTGTCCTCTACTAAGTACACTTTTTTTTAATCACTGACCAATTAAGATTAATTAGCAATTTTTGCACATGTCCGTCATTGCAATATTTGTCCCAAAGTTCAAGAGGGAAACACTTGTAGTATGGACTCATGAAATAAAGCTGAAGAACAGCAGCATGTTAAACTGCTCAGTGCAACCTCCCAACCTAATTTGGAACAATGCTTTGTCAACGGTAAGTCATGTGGAGTAGATTAGTTAATTTTGTAGTTCTGGTAATAAACTCCGCTATTATAAGTTACTGTTATGTCTCATTGTTAACAACGTGACAGGTCTGCTAATGCAGCAATCTCCATTTACCGTCACTGAACAAGTGCAAATAATATGCATCTGTCTGTTGTTATTTTATCTGTTTGTTTTAACTTCTGAGAAGTACTTGTATATATTGTGAGTTTATTTTATGTTAATTTCAAGGCACTTTATCAGCATCACTGTATGCACGATGTTGCTGCTAGTTTGTTTACCTTGTTACCTCGCACTGCAAAACTGGTTGATTTGCTTAAAGGGTTTATGATTATGATTTATTTATTTATTTGGATTAGGACAGTACATATTAATCAATGTGTCAGCAAAAACAGCTTCAACATGAATATGCTGGTATTAGCACCAAAGTTAAATTGCCATGATCTTAAGGCTGGTAGAAAAAGACAAACACACAGACAACATGGACACAGTAGACAAACAATAACACAGGTAGAGAAAAAAGAGAGCGTCCAAGGAGAGGTTCATCTTTGGGAGCATGACTGGTTTCACATCAACCAAATTTTAAGGACACCTTTTTAAATATCAGGTAGGTCCTTCAGTTAATGTGCGCCGTTAAAGTATTCCACGCCACTAATAGACTGTACCCTTTGGCTGAATTTAGTGCTGCGCCTTTGAATACTACACTCTCCCTGAGTTAGTGCTGTTTCTGACTCCATTGTTGTAGTTTTTTCATCAAGGGTGGAGGAGCAAGTTCATTTAGAAATTAAAAAATATGTTTCTGCATTTATAAAACTTCCTGTAATGATGGTTCTTTAGGTCAACATTTTGCCGTCTTATTTACTTGCCAATGCCCTCCTCCAGGCTATGGCCGCTTCGACTGCGTCTCCACCCCATCAGCCATGTTATAGTTTTTAGTGCTTCCATATCATATCGACTCTACTAACCGTTATAAGTTAGAACTATACTCTAATTTTTAATAGAAATGGCAACAGCGGAGGATATAAGCATGCATGTGCATGTACGAGCCAGTCTTCCCCGCAACATCAGGACAGAACTTACGGACTACAACTTGTTGTTGTGGCACGGAGGCTTCGGAGAGTGGTGCAGACTGACAGAGCTGCAGTGGGGCTGCATTGTACATGCAGTAGGACATGTTTTTGATGGTTTGTTTTTCTAAATCAGTGGAATTGGCAGTATTGTGTCAGTCCCTGGCTGTGGACAAGTGCTACCAGCAGCAGGGATGCTCGTAACTCAATTTCATGCTTGCAACTTAAAGCGTAAAAAAAAGCCGAGAAACAGCTGATATACGAAAATACTCATAAGTTGAGGTACTGTACCACTGTATTGGTCGTGATATATTTCTAACATTATACATCCATAAAGGTGAGTGAATTGACTTGTTAGACAGCTCCCTCTGCTGCATTCAAAACTGCAGAACTCCTTTTCCCCTTCAGATAGTGCCATCAAACCACTTTCTAGTTGCCAAATTAAAAACAATTATTTACAAATAATTTTAGGTAAACTCAATATTTTTGGACTTATCAACTAACTTTAGCAATGTTTAATACAAATAGCACAATGTCACAACACCAACAAAATAATGTGAGTATATCCTTTGTTGTTTTTTTTGAAAAATGTCATTTTGAACAAGTTGCAAACGCTCACATTAAAGCGGTGTACACACGTAAAGATGCTCTAAAACTGAAGAGAATTTTCTATCTGTTACAACCCCCACACATGAAGATGGAAAAAAATCAGGCATTGAGCAGTTCTGATGGTTGTGTGTGTGGTGTGTTATAATAATATCAACACTGCACAACACACAACCGTTCTTCGCACTCTAGTTCCCCAAGCGTGAACAAACCCCCGAATATAGAAAAGACTGTGAAAACAAATAATGGAGACTTTGGAACACAGACTTTGTAATTGTATATCATGATGTAAGTATATATGTAATATAGTAACAGGCACATTTATAATAACATTAATATCTACATGTTTTGCATTAATTTAAAAAACGCATCGTTCGCTTTTTTCAACATCATCACTGATTATTACTTACTGCAGACTTTACGAGAGCCAAAAAAGATAATAAAACATCACTTACTGTACAATATATGCTGTCATTAGGATGCCGACTGCTCGGATGTTCATATATTTCCATTTAGATGAAGAATGACGCATAATCCTCGCGAAGAAAATGGGGTTGTGGACCAGGCGTCTTTTTGTGTCCTTCTCGTCCTTTCTTGGTCTAAATTGGCTGTCAAAATGTACCAACTTGTCGAAATACGTCTTCATCTTTCTACTATCCAGGTTAGAGGCATCATTTATGATCTACAATAAAGTTTGACGAACAAGAAGGCGAGAAAGCAGCTGATCAGTCGATCATGTCAACATTGACACACAAGCTCGTGATCACGGCACCGCTATAAATTGTGTGTGGTTGCGCTTATAAAAACAGTATCACTAATACTTGGTTAATGTTCAAGTCACAAAATGTAAATGGAGTATTATTGGCGGTTTTTGGATGTTTTTTTTTTTTATTGTGTTTCATTGGTGGAATAGAGGACCTCACATTGGCTCTGCTGTAAGCAGACCTTTATTTACAGTACAGGCCAAAAGTATGGACACACCTTCTCATTTCAATGCGTTTTCTTTATTTTCAAGGCTATTTACCTTGTATATTGTCACTGAAGACATCAAAACTATGAAGTGAAAACCATTTCAGGTGACTACCTCTTGAAGCTCATCGAGAGAATGCCAAGAGTGTGCAAAGCAGTAATCAGAGCAAAGGGTGGCTATTTTGAAGAGACTAGAATATAAAACATGTTTTCAGTTATTTCACCTTTTTTTTGTTAAATACATAACTCCACATATGTTCATTCATACTTTTGATGCCTTCAGTGACAATCTAGAATGTAAATAGTCATGAAAATAAAGAAAACGCATTGAAATGAGAAGGTGTGTCCAAACTTTTGGCCTGTACTGTATGTTTTACAAGTTAGAATTATTGGTATATTTTTTTTTAAATAATTCATCCACCGTCATGTCTTTCATAATGATTGTGAACAATAGCCAAAATAAAAATAAAAGTGCAGTTCTCCTTTAAAGCTGTAAAGAGCACATTTGAATTGTTGGTTCTTTTCGGCTGCAGAAATGCAAACCAAATGACACTAAAACATATTTGTGAAAATGATGCTGAATTTGTGTTCTGTAGTTTTTGATTATTGTTGCATTCTGTCTGCCACAGTGCCCCCTTGTGCCAATGTAGCCAAGCAGCAGCCATCCTTCTCATACATGCAGTCGAACCAGTTGTTCCCAGGTCAGCCCAAAATCGAGGCCTCCTCTTCCTTCATCTCAACCACCAATCAAACATGGAAGATAATGGAGAGCTTGAACCTTGGCCCGCAGCCCAAAGTCACTCCAGTGGCAACGTTCAGCATGAGCCAAGCAACCGCCCCGCCCTCCTCCTCAAACCAGGACTACTCCACCGTCAACCTGTCAGACCTTCAGGAGTTCTTTCCCAACATTTCCTCGGTCATCACCCAGGAGCCGGCGCCCTCTCAGTCAAGCACGGCTTCCTCGCAGTCGACCAGCTCCTTCACCTTTGCGGGCTCTCAGTTCCCAGCGGACGCATCCATTGCCGAGGACGACATCCCGCAGTTCCACAGCTTTTCAGAGGGCCAGGCTCCAGGAACCCTGGACAGCCTCAACATGGATGACTTTGTGGACCTTCTGAACCCGGCGCATGAGAGCAGCAATGGTGTCGCCTGTCAGCAAACGGCAGCAACATCCCAGAACACTTCAGACCCATCCGGCAACCCAGGAAGCACCTGGATGAATTATCCCAACAGCATCGTCACCCTACTGCAGAACGAGAGCATGATGGACGTCTTATCCAACAACAGCGGTGGCCAGCAGCGGCCCGCTGTGCTGGATGACTTTGACGAGCTGATTTCGGTGGATGAGGATCATCTCATTTCTATTTTAGCCAGTGGAAACCAAGCTGGGTTTGTGTCAGGACACCGCACTTAAAACAGCCAAACACACCACTCGGGGTTTTGCCTTATAGGAAGCAATGCAGACATAGAGAAGAAGCCTTGTTAAATGCATTACTTCCTTGAGTACACTTCAATAAGTATACTGGGTGCACTGTGTACTTACTTCCTGAGTGTGCCAAGTTTTTACAATGTCCATCCATCCATTTCCTACCGCTTGTCATGCTGTCCCAAATCAATTACTGTTGCTACACACTCATGACGATTGCAGTATTTACCCTTTTTAATGGTTAAGAGCAACAACTCAAGTTAGTCCCTGCCTAACAGGGGAGTCAGTGTCTATCAGTGCACACTCACTATATCCACTATTTGGAGTGCAACATCCAGGTACTGACAACACACTGCATTTTTTTCGTACTTCTGTTTAAATACGCCTTTGTATTGAAAATGCTGGGTGGAAGTGTGCAAAATTGAATACCTCCATCAGTAGGCTAGTCTTGTGTTATGTGTACACGGTGTTTTTATACTTCCTGACTAAGCAAATGTCTTTACTGAGGATGCGCACTTACCAGAAATAACAATTGCAATAATTACCCACAGTTGTGAAATGCAACCATTGGTCAGTGCCTCCCTCTCCACTATTTTTGACTGGGGGTGAGGGGGCCACATTGGGTTAAAAAACATGTGCGATGTCACGTTATTAATGGGGAAAATGCATTTTTAGATATGATTTGCCTGAGCGGCTAGGAGACTCCGAGTGTAACAAGCGGGGTCTCCTAGGACAGATTTTTTTTTAAATAATTTAAAAAAATTTAACTTGGGACTTCCTGCGGGCCGGATTTTGGACGTGGATGGGCTTTATCCGGCCCGTGGGCCGTAGTTTGGGGACCTCTGATGTGTCCCACCAGTGAATTCACCATCTTGGCTTTGTTGAGTGCTGAAAGTACGCTGCATTTTGCACTCAAGTGGAAGTGCGCAAAATTGAGGGACAAGCCAAAAAGATGTCAGGTTTATGCTTCCGTGCGTCGGGGTTCATGCTGCGCTGTTCTCCGCCCACACAAAATGATCAAGAGTGCTTGATGACGCAGAAGCATAATGTAGGGAATCTATGCAATAGTCTACATCAAATACTCCTCAAATTGCTATAATACTCCTCAAATTGCTATTCTTGAACAAAAAATGAAGGTCTTTGTAAATGTCACACAGAATTGTTTCTTAATTTTTACAGCAGAAATGGCAGCAATGCCACAAACCCATATCTGTAGGCCTAAAGTGTGGCCTGGGGCCCATTTTGTTAAAAATACATTTTGCCCTTATTAGCGTTGAATTGTAACAGGACGTTAATCAATACAACACTGGATTGGTTTTAGCCTGTTTCCAAATTGAAGAAATGTCTTGATGACCTGTGGCCTTCAGTGTAAATTGTGAACACCCCTGCTGTAAGCTGTCATGCTGTATATTATATATAATATGGAATAAAAGGCTTGGAGCAGTCTTGTGATTGGTTGTTTTAGCAAGTCAGAAGATGGTCTTCTGAGGTGAACTTTTATTTGGCAAAGACCAAGTATTACCTACCAAAAAATAAAAAGACAAATGTAAATGCAAAGCGGGGTGTTGATCCCCTTCATAAAATGTGCAAAGGCCACTCTGTCCACAAGGTAAGCGAATTAAGAACAAGTCTGCAGGAAGAACTGGATCCAACATTCAAGCAAAAGGTGACCCAGAATGCAAAGCAGCCTAAGTGACCTCCATATTGGTGACTTTGTTGATGATGCGAGAGCGCCTGGGCACGCACTCCAGGTTGAATTTGCTCTCGTAGATGGTAGGACAGATATTCCAGCGGTTGTTCCGATAGATCCCCAGATAGGTGTACACGTCCGGCTTGTAGACCAGAGGACACTTGACCCCTGAGGCTCGGATGTGCATATCCAACCGCACCACATCGTTCTCGTCGGTGAAGTTGTTGTTGTAGGCGCAGATGACCTGCTTGCGGCCTTTTACAGGGTCGTGCGGGCTGACCTTGACATGGTAGATCTTTCCGTCTAGGGTGGCGCGGGCCACGCACTCCCAGGCGTGGTCCACTTTGAAGCCACAGTCCATGTGCATGAGCCACTTGCCCGACAGGACCCCGTGGTTGAGAGCCAGCTCCTTGACGGTTTGGAAGTTGATCGGCCGTCCGCTGGACACTAGCTGGTCCCAGTCCTCCTGGAGACCCTTCACGTCCACGCTGCCAGGGCAGTGGTCGGGACCCAGCACGGCGATCCAGCCCACGGGGCCCACGCCGCTCTCCTTGTCTCCGTATCGGCACACTTGGGAGGGCCTGTTGCTCTCCAGCCAGGCGTCGAACTCGCACTTGGGGGTTCTTCTGGAGTCGAACACGATCCAGGGGTCCATGTCTGCGGCCATGGCCTCAGCGGCGTAGGTGTCCGCAGTGAAGGAGGGCTCCGTTTCCCCCTCATTCTGGGTCACAGCTTCCTCCTCCATCATGCCTAATAATTTGACGTCCTGTTGTGGAATAAATTAACAAAACATTTTCACAACTCCATTAACATTTACTGCTACCGTGTTACTGAAAGTAGCGCATTTTGCACTCAAGTACCATGGAGTATGTTGTGAATAAATTGAGAACAGGAAGTGAAGAAAAGTTTTGGCAATGCTATGTAAAGGAAAAGGGAGTAGGATTAAATAGGCTCTGCTTCTTCCTACTCCCTTTCGAACATGTTGAATAGAGGAACTGGAATTGTGATGTATCCTGTTCCAAATAAACTCAAGCTCAATTATGTAACGTGTTTGTTTACATCGCGTTTATGTGAACGTCAAGTCACTAGCATGCTAGTGTAGCCATGCTAGCCACCGACCATTCTCCTGTTTGTCGCGCAAACATGGCCGTTAAGCGGTACACCTTTTCTTAACCGTCACGTCTCACAAACCGAGCCGCACGTATCGTACATCTTACACCGTTACCTGTGCTGTCGGAAGCGGCGAGGAACCAAACAACTCGGCGGCATAACACACCGGAGGCTAGCAACCTTAGCCCTTTCTAAATAGGCGTGCCCGTCTATGCCGGGGTTTACGGTAAAGTGAACTCGCAGATATTTTAAGGGAGCCTTGCACAATGGACATTACGATAAGAGGGCGCCAAAAAAAAGTATTTTCAAAGTAAAAGCGAGTCGGAAAAAAAACATTTATATCCAAAGTGCACCTGGGGATAGGTTGATTGGCAACACTAAAATGGCCCTAGTGTGTGAATGTTGTCTGTCTATCTGTGTTGGCCCTGCGATGAGGAGGCGACTTTTCCAGGGTGTGCTCCGACTTCCACCCGAATGCAGCTGAGATAGGCTCCAGCACCTCCCTGCGACCCCGAAAGGGACAAGCGGTAGGAATTGGATGGATGGAAGGCGGTGTCTTCAAATGTAACACTGCATTTAAGTACACTTCAAAACATGTATACTGTCTACGTACACTGCATGCTTACTTTTGCTGACCCAAATCCACTTACCGTATTTTTCGGACTATAAGTCGCAGTTTTTTTCATAGTTTGGCCGGGCTCCAGTGCGACTTATATATGTTTTTTTCCTTCTTTATTATGCATTTTCGGCAGGTGCGACTTATACTCCGGTGTGACTTAAACCCCGAAAAATACGGTACTGGAAAAAGACATTAGAATGACAGCTACTTCTCTCCATCTCTTTCCACTAAATAGTCAAGCTGGTGACTGCGGAGGGTGGTAGTTTGTAACATTTAAATAATCCCTGTGCACCAGGCCTGAGCCTCCAAGGGGCCTGAAAATGTTGATTTTAGGGCCCTTCATTGATTTTGGGGCCCTCTATTTCTGCCAATAATATTGATTGTTGATCATTGATACCTACTATATAGTCTCTGGCAGTGTTGTTTGCATGATCCTATTGTTAGTCTGGCATGTTTTGACATATGACATGTTATTTATAAGTACATGCTGGTGGCCCAGTAAAGAACATAAATAATACCAATGATGTCCAGGGTGCCACATATGGTTCCTCAATTCAAAATTTAGAACATTCAACTACAAGAGTGGCCTGAGGTTGAACAATCTAAGTGATAAAGCTTTGTATTTACAGTAAAAGTGTCATATTGTCTCATCAATCTTGTACATATTAGTCTTAAATTGCCTGTTTTAATTTTTAGCTGATTGTTATCATTTAATGTTTACATTCTACAGACAGAAGTTACATTCTGTGTGTGTTAAACATACCTGGCCAATAAAGCTGACTCTGATTCTGATTTAGTTTATTGATTTTGGTAACAAAAACCTGCAACAGCGATGTGCAAAAATAATTTATAGTGCAAGAAAACAATTAAGTGCAACAATAAGATAATTTAGATATATACAAAAGTAACACGTTCAATTGTACACCAAAAAGAATGACAAACACATTTCGGGAGAACATCCGCACCGTAACACAACATAAACACAACACAACAAATACCCAGAATCCTTTGCAGCACTAACTCTTCCAGGACGCTACAAAATACACCCCCGCTACCACCAAACCTCCCCCCCCCCCCACACACACACACACACACACACACACACCTTGTAGCGTCCCGGAAGAGTTAGTGCTGCAAAGGGTTCTGGGTATTTGTTCTGTTGTTGTGTTTATGTTGTGTTACAGTGCGGATGTTCTCCCGAAATGTGTTTGTCATTCTTGTTTGGTGTGGATTCACAGTGTGGCGTATATTTCTAACAGTGTTAAAGTTTTTTATTCGGCTACCCTCAGTGTAATCTGTATCGCTGTTGATGAAGTATGCATGGCATTCAATCGTGTGTGCGTGCAGAAGCTGCACATGTTATGTGACTGGGCCAGCACTCGTTGTACTGGCTGAAAATCAAACCTGACGATTTTTTACAACAATTACAACAGAAAGTTCGGGAATTCAACCCGAATGCTTAACAGCACGTCACAAGACAGTGTGCATTCTTATAAAATACTTTAAAAGTGACAGCCAAACAGTTTATAAAAAAATAAAGGGAGAGAGACATAAACATGACCTACCAGCTCCAAGCGTCAGTGCTCACTGAAGCTGGTCACACAGGTGCGACGCCAAATCACCCCCCAGGGAAACAAAAAGGTATGTAACGGAAAATAATAGAGTGGAACCTATTTACAACAAGAGACACTTTTGGGGAAGTTCACAACAGAAAATGATGTGAATAAATGACCAAAAATTCAAATAAAATAACATTTAGCTCGGCTACATATATATATTTATATACTGTATATATGTGTGTATATATATATATATATATGTTGATGATGATACATGATTGTGATACATATACATACATATACATATATACATACATATACATATATACATACATATATATGTATATATGTATGTGTATATATGTATGTATATATACATATATATACATACATATATATATATATATACATACATACATACATATATATATATATATATATATACATATATACACATACATATACATATATATGTAAGTATATATGTATATGTATGTATATGTATATGTATCACAATCATGTACAATCATATACATATATACATACATATATATGTATATATGTATATGTATGTGTATATATGTATGTATATATACATATATATACATATATATATATATATATATATATATATATATATATATATATATATATATATATATATATATATATATATATATATATATATATATATATACATACATATACATATGTACATATATATATGTATGTATATGTATCATCATCATGGCACTGATCACGGCTGCCTCGGTGCTCATGTGCGCTCTGTTTTGTTTGTTTCTGTGCGTAAATTGTGTGTCCGCGTGCACTTACACTCGCCAAGAGCTACTGAACATCAGATCCATCATCCCTACGGACTTGTTACCGGTCATCTTAGCGTCAGCTGCGGATTTGGTCCATTCTTTGATGAAAAGAAGGAAACCGCACCGAAGAGGAAAGCGAGCGGGTGCCCTTGTCCGTCTCCGCGGACGGGGATTACGCACGCCTTTACCTGGCATCTTTCTCTCCAACGTCCGCTCACTTGCCAACAAGATGGACCAGCTAGCGTTGCTGATGAGAAGAAACAAGGACTTTTCCTCATCTTGTGTTTTGTGCTTCACGGAGACGTGGCTGAGTGCAAGTGTCCCGGACAGCGCGGTTCAAACTAGAGGGCTTTCATCTTCTCCGCGCGGACCGAGACGCGGGGCTCTCCGGCAAAAATAGAGGCGGAGAAGTCTGCTTCTTCATCAACAGCAACTGGTGCACAGACGTGACGGTGATATCTGAACACTGCTCTCCTTCTCTGGAATATATTTTCATTCACTGTAAGCACTTTTACTCACCGCATGAGATTGTTTCATTCTTACTGGTGGCTGTCTACATACCACCCGGCGCGGATGTGCGTGACGCTCAGCGTACGCTTGCAGGCCAGATCTTACATGTGGAACGGTCTTTTCCGAACTCTCTTGTTATCGTGCTTGGTGACTTTAACAAGGGAAATTTGAGCCAGGAATTACCTAAGTATAGGCAGTTTATTAAATGTCCGACCAGAGAGGAGAACACTTTGGATCACTGATACACTACACCATCCTCCCTGGACTGCTACGAGACAAGCTCTACCAGTTCAGCGTGCCCGACTCCCTCTGCAGTTGGATCAATGACTTCCTGACAGACCGAAGACAGCACGTGCGGCTGGGGAAGATTGTCTCGGACAGTCGAACCACGAACACTGGTACTCCTCAGGGCTGTGTACTTTCCCCCTGGCTCTTCTCCCTGTATACAAACTGCTGCACCTCCAGTCACCAGTCCGTAAAGCTGCTCAAGTTTGCGGATGACCTACCCTCATCGGGCTCTTCTCAAATGACGATAAGACCGCCTACAGGAGAGAGGTGGACCGGCTGGCGTCCTGGTGCAGCCTCAACAACCTAGAGCTGAACGCCCAGAAAATAGTGGAGATGATCATGGACTTCAGGAAAGTCACAGCCCCACCATCCCCCCTCACCCTGAATGACTCTCCCACCCCCGTCTCCATTGTGGACTCCTTCCGTTTCTTGGGCACCACCATCACCCAGGACCTCAAGTGGGAGCCGACCATCAGCTCCCTTATCAAGAAGGCCCAGCAGAGGATGTACTTCCTGCGGCAGCTGAGGAAACTTAAGGTGCCGACCGAGATGCTGGTGCAGTTTTACTCAGCCATCATCGAGTCCATCCTCACCTCCTCCACCACCGTGTGGTTCCCCGGCGCCACAGTCTAGGATAAGCATCGACTGCAGCGCATCGTACGTGCTGCTGAGAAGGTGATTGGCTGAAAGCTCCCACCCCTCCAGGACCTGTTCTCCTCCAGGACCAGGAGGCGTGTGGGTCGGATCACAGCTGACTCTTCTCACCCTGGACACAAACTATTCTCCCCTCTCCCCTCAGGCAGGAGACTACGGTCCATCCAGACCCACACCTCCCGCCACCTGAACAGTTTTTTCCCCTCGGCCATCAGGCACATGAACAATAACTCCTAATAGTAGCTCCTTTGAATTCCTTTCTAAGTCTATAACAAGATCTGATTGCTCAGTTAGAGCTCTTGTTATTACCAAATCTGTGTTATATGTGTTTTAAGAAAAATTCCTAGTTTGTGAACCCGTTCTCAAACAATGGCAATGAAAACTGTTCTGATTCTGATTCTGATTCTGATTCTGATTCTGGTTCTGATGTGCAGTATATGTATATACTTAGACTTAGACTTCCTTTTTATTAATTTATTATTTTATTTTTTTATTGTCATTCAAATTTGAACTTTACAGTACAGATAAGAACAAAATTTTGTTTCATTAGCTCATGGTAGTGCAGGATAAAAAAGCAACAAGGTGCATATATAAATAAATAAATAGGTTACTGTACAGATAAATATATTGCACTTTTTCATATGCATCCATGTTTATGGATGAATGTTATATTGTCTTTTTTATTCCAGCAAGTTAATCCATTTTGGGGGGGAGTTGAGGGGATAATTATGATGCGTTCAAGAGTCTTACGGCCTGAGGGAATAAGCTGTTACAGAACTTGAAGGTTCTGCTTCGGAGGATGCGGAACCTCTTTCTAGAGTCCAGCAGTGAAAACAGTCCTTGGTGGGGGTAGGAGGAGTCTTTGCAGATTTTCTGAGTCCTGGTCAGGCAGCGGCTTTTTGCGATCTCTTGGATAGGAGGAAGAGGAGCCGGTGCTCAGGGAGATGGCACTGGAGGTGTTGTCGCCCACTCTCACAGATTGGGGTCTGTCTGTGAGGAAGTCAAGCAGCCAGTTGCATAGGGGGGTACTGAATCCAAGGGGGGCCAGTTTGCTCACAAAGTGCTGCGGGATGATGGTGTTGAATGCTGAGCTGAAGTCCAGAAACAACATCCGCACGTGTGTGTCCTTTCCTTCCAGATGTTCTAAGCTCAGGTGGAGTGCAGAGGAGATGGCGTCCTCTGTGGAGCGGTTAGGGCGATAAACAAACTGGTATGGGTCAAATGTGGGGGGAAGTCTGGAGACAATATATTCCTTTACCAGCCTCTCGAAGCACTTCATTATGATGGCGGTGAGTGCAACGGGGCGGTAATCATTGAGGGAGGAGATTGTGGGTTTTTTAGTCACTGGAATGATTGTGGCCATCTTAAAACATGCTGGTACCACAGCCTGGGTCAGTGAGATGTTGAAGATGTCTGTGAGAACCCCAGCCAGCTGGTCTGCACATCCCTTAAGCACCTTTCCCGGAATGTCATCAGGTCCCGGTGCTTTTCGGGGGTTTCACTCTCCTCAGGGTTTTCCGGACATCCGCTACGTCCAGGTTGAGCAGCTGCTCATCAGGGCGAGGGATGGATTTTCTCGCCAGAGTGGTGTTAAGTGCCTCAAACCTTGCAAAGTAGTTGTTAAGGTCATTTAGGAAGCTGATACTGTTGTCGCAGGGACGGGGGGCAGCTTTATAGTCCGTGATGACCTGTATGCCCTGCCACATTCGTCTAGTGTTTGTGGGGTTCTCGAAGAAGTCCTGCACTTTCTGACTGTGAGCACGCTTTGCAACCTTAATGGCACGGTTCAGGTTAGCTCTGGCTGTTTTTAATGCTACCATGTCGCCAGACTTAAAAGCCTTGTTCTGAGCCTTCAGCATTGCACGTACCTCACTGTTCATCCAGGGTTTCTCGTTGGCCCGTGTGGGGATGTTCTTGATCACACTGACATCCTCCATGCACTTCTTAATGTGTGCGGACACAGACTCTGCATACTCCTCCACACATGTGTAATGATTTTTGGTGGCGGCTGTCTTGAACATGTCCCAGTCTGTGGTTTCGAAGCAGTCTTGTAATGCTTCCATTGCTCCCTCTGGCCAGGTCCTCACCTGCTTCACTGTAGATTGCTTCCTGATCAGCAGGGGCTTGTATGCAGGAATTAGCATCACAGATAGATGGTCTGGGGAGCCGAGGTGGGGGCGTGGTGCAGCTTTATACGCATGTTTAATATTGCTGAACACCAAGTCCAGCTTGCTTCCACCCTTGGTGGCAAAATTCACATATTGATGGAAATGGAGGAACACAGTTTTCATGTTAGCTTGATTAAAATCCCCTGCCACGATGAAAACTCCCTCTGGATGTGTAGATTTCAGTTCATTGATGGAGCAGTACAAAGCATTCAAAGCTTCTTTGCTGTTAGCACTGGGAGGAATGTACACTGCTGTAACGATCATAGCACTGAATTCCCGGGGTAAATAAAATGGCCTACATTTTATAGTTAATAGTTCTACATCGGGAGAGCAGTGACATGAGACTATCTTCCCATTATTGCACCAGTTGTTGTTGATATATATACAAACACCACCGCCTCGGAATTTACCAGTGAGAGTTCTGCTCCTGTCCGACCGAAACATAGTTAGCCCCTCGATGCTAACTGCCTCGTCCGGAATGGATGGTTTCAGCCACGTTTCTGTGATAAATATGGCGCAGCCGTCTCTCATCTCGTGTCTTGCATATAAATCCAGCTTAAGGTAGTCCAGTTTGTTCTCCAGGGAGCGGAGATTTGAAGTGGTGTTCTGTGAGGATTAGCTTTTAGCTTTGTTGTTAGCCCCGCTCGGCATCCCCGCTTCTGCTTCCGATCACACCGCTTACGTCTCCTCCGTCGACGGTCCTCGCTGGTGCTAGGCTCCGCTACTTCACAGGCCGCTGGATGTAGCCGGTGTAGAATTCAGAGTAGCCGGCGTAGAATTCTCTACTGCTCTAGAGTCCAGTGGCGACGTGCTTTACACCACTGCATCCGACGCTTTGCATTGGACTTGGTGATGTATGGCTTGGATGCCGCTGCTCGGCCACGGAAACCTATTCCATGAAGCTCTCTGCGTACTGTTGTTGCACAGGTGGCATCCTATGACAGTTCCACGCTGGAAATCACTGAGCTCCTGAGAGTGGTCCATTCTTTCACAAATGTTTGTAGAAACAGTCTCCATGCCTAAGTGCTTGATTTTATACACCTGTGGCAGCTTTTTTGAAATATGTTGCAGGCATCAAATTCCAAATGAGCTAATATTTGCCAAAAAACCCAAAGTTTTCCTGTGGGAACATTAAGTATCTTGTCTTTGTAGTCTATTCAATTGAATATAGGTTGAAAAGGATTTGCAAATCATTGTCCCATCCATCCATTTCTACCGCTTGTCCCTTTTGGGGTGGCGGGGGGTGCTGGAGCCTATCTCAGCTGCATTTGGGCGGAAGGCGGGATACACCCTGGACAAGTCGCCACCTCATCGTTGTATTCTGTTTTTATTTACAGTTCACACAATGTGCCAACTTCACTGGTTTTGGGTTTTGTACATTCACTGCATGCAAGTGGTCAACTAAAACACTTCAAATGCAACAATTCAAAAATTGAAATGTACATTTGAATCTGTTCAACACACTGGTCACTTGAAAAAAAACTATTCTAGCTAGATTTATTCTATCTGTCAGATATTCTCTGGCAGTAAAATACACAAAACCATATTTCAAACCTTTTAATCAATCAATCAATCAATCAATCAATCAATGTTTATTTGTATAGCCCTAAATCACAAGTGTCTCAAAGAGCTGCACAAGCCACAACGACATCCTCGGTTCAGATCACACATCAGGGCAAGGAAAAACTCAACCCAGTGGGATGACAATGAGAAACCTTGGAGAGGACCGCAGATGTGGGTAAACCCCCCCCCCCCCCCCTTCTAGGGAGACCGGTGCAATGGACGTGGAGTGGGTCAAGCATAATATTGTGAAAGTCCAGTCCATAGTGGATCCAACATAATAGTGAGAGTCCAGTCCATAGTGGGGCCAGCAGGAGACCATCCCGAGCGGAGACAGGTCAGCAGCGCAGAGATGTCCCCAACCGATGCACAGGCGAGCAGTCCACCCTGGGTCCCGACTCTGGACAGCCAGCACTTTATCCATGGCCACCGGACCTGTGCCCCCCCTCACCCTCCACAAGGGAGATTTTAAGGTGATCGTCTTTAACTTTTGATCTGACGTTTGAGTTTTAACTTTTGTTTGCCTCTTGCTCCTTTTTCTAGATTGTGTACTTTAAATGCATTGTGCATTTTTTTAACTCATTACTTTAAACATATCTACAGTGGCGCACTCTAATAAAAAATGCACGCAATCTAAATGGTGGTAATTTCTCGAACAATATGTCGCTTTGTAGGGAAAGAGCAAATATAGCATTTAAGACGTCAGTTTTTTAAAGCAAACCCCATACATGAAATACACATTAAAGCAGCGCGTGTGCGCTAATCGGACGGGCGTTAGGACTCTGCGGGAAACCATCAACGCAGCCTAGCTACACAGCCGAGTGACGACGTGCTAACTAGCTAGCTAGCTAGCCGGTCGCTTGCCCAACTCGGCAGGAGGATTCCCCCCATATGCCTAAGTATTAATAACCCGGCGTTGGTGTTTACTTTTATTTTCTGTTCACCACCCGGGCTGTTTAACTATGCCGAGTAAAAAGAAGAAATATAACGCCAGGTTCCCTCCGGTAAGTGATGAACTTTGCCGAGCCGGCGTCCCAGCTAACAGCGGCTAAACTGTGTTTATGCTAACTTTAGGAGTTTACGTCCGTTGTTTACGATATTATTCTTTAGTCGGGCGTAACTGCAGGCGTTATTGTATCATTTAGCACTGGATTTAGTTACACTCGCGCCTTGCAAAAACATGCTAAAAGGGGCTTGGAATCGATAACGATGCTATACAGGCGGTTAGCTTTGTTTTTAGCACGACTCGCTAACGCGAACGTTACCTTCACGCTCATGTTTTTTCTTTACAGGCAAGAATTAAGAAGATTATGCAAACAGACGAAGAAATTGGCAAAGTGGCTGCAGCAGTACCTGTTATTATTTGTATCCTTTTTGTCAAAGAGCTTCACTTTTTTTTTTTGCTTTCTCCAGTGTTGTCTTCAGTTTCAAAGAAACTTTGCATGCTTGTGTAATGCAAAAAACCCATAGAGTGCCGTCCATCCATCCATTTTCTACCGCTTGTCCCTTTCGGGGTGATTAATAATAATGTAAAAATAACTAGCTTTATTGTCTCCGATGATAAATTTGTCTAGGACATCATGACACAACGTTTAATACATACATACAGTTAATCCCTCAATTAGGGATGTCCCGATCCAGGTTTTTGCACTTCCGATTCGATACCGATGTTGTTTTTGCACTTCCGATCCGATACTGGCCTATCCGAGCATGTATTAAAGTTTAAAGTTTTTTAGCCTACTTAGTTGTCAGATTCATGTTGAAAAGGATTTTAGTACTCTTGATAACAACTAGCCAGCTGAATTAGGTGAGTCTGAATAATACACAATGGTTGGTAACAAGAAACTGACCTGTTTATTCAAGGATAAACACAAAATAGACAAAATTATACATGACAAACAGAAATGGCATCAGTGAACAGTAAAAAAGTGAACAGTATGAAGTGCAAATAATGCTGTAAACATTAAAAAAAGCAAAACACACAAACAAACTGAGTGGGATAACATGTCTATAGCATCAGCATCAATACTTGCTCTTGAACAAGTGTAAACTTAAAAAAAAAAACTATCTACACACTCCCTTCAAATGTTTGCCCCCCCCCGACTGCAGTCCGAGCATAATGGGGAGATGTGATGGATGGTGCGTCGAAAGCCCACTTTACTCACGAGAGATAACAGCTCATCATCCAGAATTATTTCCTCGGCAATGACTCTAGTTATCCCCTGGGCTTTAGCACTGTTCAGTGGCAGTATGTCACGCTTCGCGAACGTTTCTGTCAGAGTTAGTTGGGTAGGATCTTTCTTTTTCTTTTCGTCCGTTTTCTTTAGAAATTCTTCATATTCTTTACGGTGGTATTTCGCTAATGCTTGATCAGATTTGTTGTATTAACATTTCTTACAACTTTACCACCATGCTTGACTTTATTGTGGCATGTTTTGCACTCCACCTCTTCATCTTTTTCGTTTTGTAGGGTAAAATAATCCCACACAGCTGACATTTTTACAGGTAACTTCCGCTCGCCTTTCGGAACCATGAACCGGCATCCGCTTCCGATTAGGACGGTTAGGACACAGACCAGTAAATGTGTTGAAGGTGTGCTGGAAAATGCGGAAGGGAAATTAGGGAGCAGCAGAAAAGTGGAATGTATTATTTAAATCGGTGCGTTGGAAAACACGGACCGGAATTTAAAAAAAATCTGGATCGGCATGCCTTGCCTATACGCATTTTTTGGCAAATATCGGCGGCCGATCCAAATATCGGATCCGGACAACCCTACCCTCAATACAGTGACAACAGTGCGTATTGCACACCTCCCGTATTGCACCATCCCAATATTGCACTCCCTAATATTGCACCCGGTTATTAGAGTACTTTACTGTTAAGTGCTTTGAATGCTGGTGGGACAAAGGGAAATCTATACCTGTTGAGTTTGTATGTTGCAATTATGTACCGTTTACCATTTGTCTATCAACACAATTTCACTATGAAGTATGTGGTGTGGGTCACGGGGGATTTTAAAACCCTGCTTCCTCACAGTCTTGTCGAATATTTATTGAAGGGAACCAGGGGGCTGCATGCCAATTATTTTACCAGCCCTCTTTGATAAGGTTTTAATGTTGGGTTTTGAGTTCGACAGACAGATTTCCAAACCATGTGGAGATGCCATAGCGAATGACAGATTCAATGTTTGCCTTATAAAACATCATGGAATTGCTTGCCACACCATAGACCCTGAGCCTCCTGAGAAAGTGAAGGCGCTGGTTAATACGGGAGCAAACAGAGTCAACTTGGTTGGCTCAAGTTAACTGGGAATCAAAACAAATACCCAAGTACTTATAGGACGACACCTGCTCCACTCTCTCCCCATGGATAATGATCAGGCTGTGATCCCCCACAGATTTGGGATCAAAAACCATCTCCTTTGTTTTTTTAACATTTTAAAATCAGATTTTTCTCCTCACACCACGTCACAACCCCTTCTACCTCTTGTTTGTATGAGTCGATGTTGGAGGATAGTTTAGGCTTTTTTAATCGTTTGAGTTTTGTCAATAGTTTGGGCTTCGTCAGTAAACTAAGGATGACTGTGTCATCTGAAAATTTGATTATATAGTTGTTTGGTTGCTGATTCCGTAGAATGTTGGTATATGCAATAAACAGGAAGGAGGAACTTACACAGCCTTGGGGCCCCTGTGCTTATAACCTGTAGATTGAAAGCTAACTCCCAGTTTTAAAACAAACACTTAAAACGTTCACAACAAATTGATTTTGACTTTAGTAGCAGCTCTGTAGTATTGGAAATTGTGGTGATACAGTCATGTTTGGCTCTTAAAAGCTGTGTTGGATCATAAACTTGATTTCCTTTAATGTGACATCAGCGAGAGCCCTGGAGCTTTTCCTAGAGTCACTGCTGACAAAGGCCTGTCATGTCACCCAGTCCAAGAACGCAAAGACGATGACGACGTCTCACTTGTAAGCCCCTTCAACTCTTGAAATCACTTTTAAGTTAACCAAGAACACAATGCCCTGTGTGTCGGTAGGAAGCAGTGCATCGAACTGGAGCAGCAGTTTGATTTCTTGAAAGACCTGGTGGCAACTGTGCCCGACATGCAGGGAGAGGGGGACGAAAACCACGCCGAGGCAGCGGGCGACAAAGTCTCACGCCGGTATTGATGCCAGCAGTCTGAAGGCATCCATCCGTGTTTCCAACTTCACACATTTTTTGCCCTCAGTGGTCGAAAGCCTGGGTCTGGTCACAAAAACGGTGGATCGGGATCCAAGGGCAAGGACAAGAAGCTGTCCGGCACCGAGTCGGAGCAGGAGGTGGGAAGCGTTTTCTGCACCATAGGCACTCCATCTCTTCAAATTTCTAAACATTTTTCAACCTTAAGGAGGACTCTGAGGACAGCGAGACAGACGGTGATGAAGAGGACGGCTCTCAGTCGAGCACAAATCTGCAAGCTGCATCCAAGTTCCACAGGTATGAACTCCTAACACATTCCTAGTTCAACTAGTGTTCAGGAGCAGTGGTGTCCAAAGTGTGACATTGGAACAATTTTTGGCCCTTAGCTTGTTTTTTTTAATCGACCGTTGGCATATCTTTAAATATAAAATTAATTGGCTATTTTTTAGTTATATTACCAGTGATGACACAGTTACACATAGCTCAGCTTTTTTGTTCAGCTCTATTATGCTGACCTACATTGGATTTGTTTTTAGCATTATAAATGTACAAATTGTATCGAAGTAGCCCCCGAAACATAAAATTTTTCTGTAGGTAGGCCCTCAGTGGAAAAAGTTTTGACACCCCTGGACTACAGCAATACTAGTACTACCAAGTACCACCTAAAAATATTTCTCATTTGCAAGTGCCACCTTTTTTGGGTACCCCTGCATGCAATTTGCTTTAAATGCAATGTCAACAAAAGCATTTGTTCTTTTTAATATTTTCTTCTAATAAAGTGATTGCGATCAAACAATTTCCCTTGTGGATCAAGAAAGTTTGAAGAAATGTGTATTTGAATTCATCTAATTTTGTAAGTTTATAAAAGTACCACTAGATGGAGCCCGCGCACCACCAGTGGCAGAGCCGTGGATAGAGAGAGTATGGCCAACCCATCTCAAAGTTGGTACCAAACATGGCGCCCTGTAGGCACATGAGGGGCTTATGATCAATCAGAGAGAGTATGGCCAGACAATCTCCTACATGATTGGTAAAAAGCATATCGCGTGACTCCAGGGTGCCATGTTTGGTACCAACTTTGAAACCGAGCTGGCCATACTCTCGTTATTGCTTGGATTTTAATGACGTCACGGCCGGATCGTTAAGTATACGTGGTGGTCAAGCAGCGTCTGTTCTCAATGGATACTAGGTGGCATTTAGCCTTTCTCGAAAAAAAAGCTCTAAGCTTGCGTTGTTTTCGGCTGTATGAATCGTTCAACTCGCAAAAAAGATACATTTCTTCAGAGTTCCTCGAGAGGTAATCAAGAAGGGCGGAAGACTGCAGGATTTTACGAAAGATGACGACAAAGTGGCAAACACTCAGTGGAGTGTTTGCCACTGGACAAAGGAGCAGTGTCGAAGAATGCACAAGTTTGCAGTGATCGCTGTATTAAAGGTTTGTTTGATCTATTTTTAATATACTTTACTCATTTAGTATTTCCCATCAAATTATTATCTTGATATTATTTGTATTTTAATTTTTAACAAACTGAAATCAGAAAGTCAAGAGTCAATAATACTTTGTCAGGAAAGGTACTTCTACGTCTCCCCTCTTGTTTATTTTGTACACAAATGTGTCTTGAGTACATATGATAACAAGACAAATCAAATATGGTGATGATTCAATAATTGTTAGTTTGTTAAATGTACATGCAGTCACGGATGTCAAGTTGTCTGGTGCAGGTTTGTTTACATAGACACAAGACACAAAGTTGAATCATAAAATGCAGCCTTGCCCGAGCAAAAATGATGCATAATTGTACGAGAGAGTCTTGATACCATTTTCCTTGACCCAGCCACACACAAAGTTTTAGGCCTCCATCTGTTTTGTAGCGTAGAATGACGTCGGAACACAAGATAGTTTGATATGTCTGGGAACTCCAACGGATAATCCTTAATATCACTCGACAAATCTTTTTTTTAATTAAGTATAGGGATTTATTCCATTGCAAAATTGGGTTTTTCGCTCGTATCTGCTTTTTGCAGGAAGATCTAGGCCCCTTGCATACTCATATAGTTTGCGCGCTGCTTGCTGCTCAACAGCCATCTTGGCTTGGTTGACCAACAGCTTTTTTCACTTCCGGGAAGAAGTCACGTGTTGGAGTACAAGCAATACACGGCTCTGACCACTGGTGCTTGTGCTCTAGTTTAAGAAGCAATGGACTACGCCACTATTAAGAGGGGCGTTAGAAGTGTGGCCATTTGTAATAATCTGCTCGTTCTAGGTTGCTAGCAATGCAGATAATGGGGGTAATCCATTCTCCCGCTAAATCACTCTAAAAATGCATCCAAAAACCGCTAACAATACTCCAGTTACATCTTGTGACCTGAATATTAACCAAGTATTAGCAATATTGTTATAATAAGTGTTAACGCAGGCAAACTATATTTAGCCACCCTATGATCACAGGGAGGAAGCTTGCTTGTGCAGCTACAGTGTTGAGCAGTGTGTCTCGGTTGGTCAGGCGGCCATGCCAGGAGCTTGAGGGTTCTAGGTTTGATTTCTTCTTCCGCCATCCTAGTCACTGCCGTTGTGTCCTTGGGCAAGACACTCTACCTATCTACTCCCAGTTCCACCCACACTGGTTAAAATGTAACTTTAAAATGTTGATGATGGGTTTCACTGTGTAAAGCGTTTTGAGTCACTAGAGAAAAAGCGCTATACAAATATAATTCGCTTCACTTGCTGACATATTGACATATTGAGCTACTGCATCATGATCGCTTCTAAATTATTTGTAGGTTATAAATCATGCCTCTCACCTGGATAATAAAAGTTTGTAGCCGTAAACTGAGAAGTTGCTCATCTGTGACATCCGTTTTGTACCTTGAGATGGAGAGAAGGACACAACAAGAAGTTTGTGTGTGGCAACTTTTTTTTTTAAATCCTTCGTTCAGTTGAAATATGAATACTTCTTCATCTAAACAGGAATATTAAAACATCCTATCAGTCGGGATCCCAGTAAGAGCAGACATTGTACAGTAAGTGATAGTTTTATTATGTTGGTGGTTTTGTATTTCCTGTTAAAGGGGGACTGCACTTTTTTTTTGCAATTTTGCCTATCATTCACAATCATTATGAAAGACATGACAATGGATGTATTTTTTTCAATGCATTTCAAATATCCGCTTACAAAGGAGCCTATGGAAGTCGCTCCATTCTGCCTATAACGCCCTTAAAAACAAAACACCTCCTTTAGGGTTTTATTTATATGATGTAAATATATATGTAATGCAGTAACTCGGGCTGTGAAGCTTTGGCCACGCCACAATTCGATTCAAGGTGGTAACGATTCGATTCAGAATCAATTCTTGATTCAAACATTTTCAATTCAAAATCCATACTTTTTTAATGACATTGTGTGCCGGTTCTATGATTAACTACATTCCTCGATAAAATAGATATACATCTCTGATCAATTTCTATATTACTTAAAATAAAACTGGTTTTGTTTAATAAAGTGATTTCCAAACATTTAATAAAGTCAAAAAGGACAACAAGAGAGTATCCAACACTTCTCTTCTCTAAAGTACAAACCCCGTTTCCATATGAGTTGGGAAATTGTGTTAGATGTAAATATAAACGGAATACAATGATTTGCAAATCCTTTTCAACCCATATTCAATTGAATGCACTACAAAGACAAGATATTTGATGTTCAAATTCATAAACTTTATTTTTTTTTTTGCAAATAATTAACTTAGAATTTCATGGCTGCAACACGTGCCAAAGTAGTTGGGAAAGGGCATGTTCACCACTGTGTTACATGGCCTTTCCTTTTAACAACACTCAGTAAACGTTTGGGAACTGAGGAGACACATTTTTTAAGCTTCTCAGGAGGAATTCTTTCCCATTCTTGCTTGATGTACAGCTTAAGTTGTTCAACTGTCCGGGGGTCTCCGTTGTGGTATTTTAGGCTTCATAATGCGGCACACATTTTCAATGGGAGACAGGTCTGGACTACAGGCATGCCACTCTAGTACCCGCACTCTTTTACTATGAAGCCATGTTGATGTAACACATGGCTTGGCATTGTCTTGCTGAAATAAGCAGGGGCGTCTATGGTAACGTTGCTTGGATGGGAACATATGTTGCTCCAAAACCTGTATGTACCTTTCAGCATTAATGGCGCCTTCACAGATGTGTAAGTTACCCATGTCTTGGGCACTAATACACCCCCATACCATCACAGATGCTGGCTTTTCAACTTTGCGCCTATAGCAATCCGGATGGTTCTTTTCCTCTTTGGTCCGGAGGACACGACGTCCACAGTTTCCAAAAACAATTTGAAATGTGGACTCGTCAGACCACAGAACACTTTTCCACTTTGTATCAGTCCATCTTAGATGAGCTCAGGCCCAGCGAAGCCGACGGCATTTTTGGGTGTTGTTGATAAACGGTTTTCGCCTTGCATAGGAGAGTTTTAACTTGCACTTACAGATGTAGCGACCAACTGTAGTTACTGACAGTGGGTTTCTGAAGTGTTCCTGAGCCCATGTGGTGATATCCTTTACACACTGATGTCGCTTGTTGATGCAGTACAGCCTGAGGGATCGAAGGTCACGGGCTTAGCTGCTTACGTGCAGTGATTTCTCCAGATTCTCTGAACCCTTTGATGATATTACGGACCGTAGATGGTGAAATCCCTAAATTCCTTGCAATAGCTGGTTGACAAAGGTTTTTCTTAAACTGCTCAACAATTTGCTCACGCATTTGTTGACAAAGTGGTGACCCTCGCCCCATCCTTGTTTGTGAATGACTGAGCATTTCATGGAATCTACTTTTATACCCAATCATGGCACCCACCTGTTCCCAATTTGCCTGTTCACCTGTGAGATGTTCCAAATAAGTGTTTGATGAGCATTCCTCAACTTTATCAGTATTTATTGCCACCTTTCCCAACTTCTTTGTCACGTGTTGCTGGCATCAAATTCTAAAGTTAATGATTATTTGCAAAAAAAAAAAGTTTTATCAGTTTGAACATCAAATATGTTGTCCTTGTAGCATATTCAACTGAATATGGGTTGAAAATGATTTGCAAATCATTGTATTCCGTTTATATTTACATCTAACACAATTTCCCAACTCATATGGTTTGTATATCTGTACAGCAGATATGATCATCTACATCAACAATATGATTTGCCTGAGTGGCTGGACAGGACAGTTTTATTTAAAAAAACAATTGTAATTCAATTTAAAAAAACATTTTTTTTTAAGTCAATTAAGAATGGTTACAAATGAATTAATCTTTTTTTACAGCCCTGATATTAACTGGCACATTTATAATAATTTAATATTTACGTATTTTGTTCAAGCAGCTGATCAGTCAAATCATGTAAACATTGGCACACAAGCTCGTGATCACGGCACCGCTATAAATATTTTGTCTGTGTTATCGCTTATATAATAACAATATCACTAATACTTGGTTAATATTCAAGTCACAAAATGTAAATAGAGTATTGTTGGCGGTTTTTGCATGTTTTTTTAATTGGGTTTTATGGGCGGAATAAAGGAGCTCCCATTGGCTTCACTGTAAGGGAATTTTATTTACATTTATTTATGAATTAGAATGCATTAAAAACAATACATCTGTCATGTCTTTCTTAATGGTTGTGAACAATAGGCAAACATCCAAAAAAAGTGCGGTTCCCCTTTTAAGCAATATGCAAGCACCATGATGCTTGTTTCACTGAAGCTAGATTCGTTGAGCACACTTTTTCTAAACTTGTAGCTCATTCTCCTTATATTTAGGCTAAAAAATGTAAGGATCTAGATCATCATTTGCCCCAAAGTAGTCTTCGCTGGCTCTCATAAAGTCTGTCATGATTAGTAGTGTTGAAGGAAAAAGCGAATGTTATAATCAATATGTAAAATTATTATGCCGCTGTATGCTTAAAATTGATCAAAATATGTAAATATTATGAATGTGCCTGTTACTACACTACATATACAGGTAAAAGCCAGTAAATTAGAATATTTTGAAAAACTTGATTTATTTCAGTAATTGCATTCAAAAGGTGTAACTTGTACATTATATTTATTCATTGCACACAGACTGATGCATTCAAATGTTTATTTCATTTAATTTTGATGATTTGAAGTGGCAACAAATGAAAATCCAGAATTCCGTGTGTCACAAAATTAGAATATTACTTAAGGCTAATACAAAAAAGGGATTTTTAGAAATGTTGGCCAACTGAAAAGTATGAAAATGAAAAATATGAGCATGTACAATACTCAATACTTGGTTGGAGCTCCTTTTGCCTCAATTACTGCGTTAATGCGGCGTGGCATGGAGTCGATGAGTTTCTGGCACTGCTCAGGTGTTATGAGAGCCCAGGTTGCTCTGATAGTGGCCTTCAACTCTTCTGCGTTTTTGGGTCTGGCATTCTGCATCTTCCTTTTCACAATACCCCACAGATTTTCTATGGGGCTAAGGTCAGGGGAGTTGGTGGGCCAATTTAGAACAGAAATACCATGGTCCGTAAACCAGGCACGGGTAGATTTTGCGCTGTGTGCAGGCGCCAAGTCCTGTTGGAACTTGAAATCTCCATCTCCATAGAGCAGGTCAGCAGCAGGAAGCATGAAGTGCTCTAAAACTTGCTGGTAGACGGCTGCGTTGACCCTGGATCTCAGGAAACAGAGTGGACCGACACCAGCAGATGACATGGCACCCCAAACCATCACCCAACCATGCAAATTTTGCATTTCCTTTGGAAATCGAGGTCCCAGAGTCTGGAGGAAGACAGGAGAGGCACAGGATCCACGTTGCCTGAAGTCTAGTGTAAAGTTTCCACCATCAGTGATGGTTTGGGGTGCCATGTCATCTGCTGGTGTCGGTCCACTCTGTTTCCTGAGATCCAGGGTCAACGCAGCCGTCTACCAGCAAGTTTTAGAGCACTTAATGCTTCCTGCTGCTGACCTGCTCTATGGAGATGGAGATTTCAAGTTCCAACAGGACTTGGCGCCTGCACACAGCGCAGAATCTACCCGTGCCTGGTTTACGGACCATGGTATTTCTGTTCTAAATTGGCCCGCCAACTCCCCTGACCTTAGCCCCATAGAAAATCTGTGGGGTATTGTGAAAAGGAAGATGCAGAATGCCAGACCCAAAAACGCAGAAGAGTTGAAGGCCACTATCAGAGCAACCTGGGCTCTCATAACACCTGAGCAGTGCCAGAAACTCATCGACTCCATGCCACGCCGCATTAACGCAGTAATTGAGGCAAAAGGAGCTCCAACCAAGTATTGAGTATTGTACATGCTCATATTTTTCATTTTCATACTTTTCAGTTGGCCAACATTTCTAAAAATCCCTTTTTTGTATTAGCCTTAAGTAATATTCTAATTTTGTGACACACGGAATTTTGGATTTTCATTTGTTGCCACTTCAAATCATCAAAATTAAATGAAATAAACATTTGAATGCATCAGTCTGTGTGCAATGAATAAATATAATGTACAAGTTACACCTTTTGAATGCAATTACTGAAATAAATCAAGTTTTTCAAAATATTCTAATTTACTGGCTTTTACCTGTATACTGACATCATGTATATAAAATGATGATGGAGGTGTTTGGATTATGTTTTTTAAGAGAGCTTTATAGGTGGAATAGAGCGACTCCCATTGACTCTATTGTTGACATTTATTTACTAGTTAGAGTGTATTAAAAAGAAGAATAACACATGTATTTTTTATAATTAGAAAAATGGAAAAACAAGCAAAGCGTGTAATGTGAAGACAGTTCTTACTTACCTACAACATAAGGGTGTATGTTGGTGTTGTATGGTGTAGGTTTTTCCATGTGTTATGTTACGGCCTTATTCCAAAATGGAATAAATTATTTTTCCCCTCAACATTCTACACAGAATATCCCATGATAACAATGTAAACACGTTTTTTAGAGCTTTGTTTGAATGTATTAAAAAATACAAACAAGAAGAAATCATAATTACATAAATATTTACAGCCTTTACCCAGTACTTTGTTGATGCATCTTTGGCAGAAATTACAGCCTCAAGTCTTTTTGAATAAGATGCTACAAGCTTGGCACACCTACTGTATCTTTGGGCAGTTCCCCCCCCATTCCTCTTTGCAGCACCTCTCAAGCTCCATCAGGTTGGATGGGAAGTGTAAATAGCCATTTTCAGATCTACCCAGAGATTTTCGGATTCAAATCTGGGCTCTGGCTTGGCCACTTAAGTTAATTTACAGAGTTGTCCTGAAGCCATTCCTTTGATATCTTGGCTGTGTGCTAAGGGTTGTTGTCCTACTGATCATGTCTAATCAACAAAATTTACCACAGGTGAACTCCAATTAAGCTTTAGGAACATCTCAAGGATGATCAGTTTAAACAGGATGCCCCTGTGCTCACTTTTGTGCTTCATGGCAAAGTCTGAGTACTTATGTACATGTGATTAGTTTTTTTATATGTAATAAATTTGCCGAAATCTTTAAAAACAACTTTCACATTGTCATTATGGGTGTGTAGAATTATAAGGACAAAAATGAATTTATTCCATTTTGAGAAAAAGCTTGAACATAACAAAATGAAAAGTGAAGCGCTATGAATACTTTCCGGATGCACTGTAGTATTTCTTAAAGTGGAACTGCACTTTTTGAAGACAAGCATACATATTTCTTTTTTATGCATTCTATTTCATAAATAAACGCTAGCAAGAGTCTGCTAACAATGGACGTCATTTTCTCTCTGCCTATAAAGTGCTCTAAAACATCCGCAAACCTCCATCAACGCTTTATATACATGCTGTGAGTATATATGTAATGTAATAACAGGCACATTCATAATAGCGTATTATGTAACGTATTTACGCATTTTGGTCATTTTAAGCATACAGCCGGCGCATTAATTGATCATATGGAGATAGAAAGGGTGTATTCAACAACATTTTGGGGAATCTATATAGATGAAAAATTTAATTGGAAACTGCACATAAATATACTCATGGCAAAGATGGCAAAAATTATTGCTATGTTACATAAAATTAAAAACTCTGTAAATCAAAGGCTCTTAACATGTTATATAATTCTTTCATACTCCCATATCTCAATTGTGTTGAAATCTGGGGTAACAATTACAAATCAAACATCAACTCTATGTTCTTACTTCAAAAGAAAGTCATTAGAATTGTAAATTATGTGGATTATTATGATCTAAACCAATGCTCTGTTTATTAAATAAAAAAATAAATAAAAAACTGCACGATCTTGTTGACCTCAACACTGATATTGTGACTTATAAAGCTCGTAACCACATGCTGCCTCAGTGTCTACAGGAGAGGTTCAAACCCGGGGAGAGTACCTATGACCTCAGAAGTTCACCTGTCTTTCAGAAAGCAAACATAAGAACAAACTTAAAAAGTAGATGTTTCTCTCAGTGGGGTTCATCTGTGGAACAGCTTGGATGATTCCTTAAAATGTTCCATTCACACATTTAAAAAAAACTTTAAGACCGATGTCTTAGAAAATATATCACTCTTGAATAAACACAGTAGTTAATACTATCATCAATGTTAATTACAAACTAAATGTGGGATATAAATAATAATGGAAGTATAATTGTTTGTATATAGTATATTATTGGTACAAAGGTTTAACTAACACGTGTACAGGGATATTTCACATGTCCTTACTGTGTATATTATTGAAAAGTAGAGATGTCCGATAAAATCGGCCTGCCGATATTATCGGCCGATAAATGCTTTAAAATGTAATATCGGAAAATATCGGTATCAATTTTTTTATTATTGGTATCGTTTTTTTAAAAAATTTTATTAAATCAACATAAAAAACACAAGATACACTTACAATTAGTGCACCAACCCAAAAAACCTCCCTCCCCCATTTACACTCATTCACACAAAAGGGTTGTTTCTTTCTGTTATTAATATTCTGGTTCCTACATTATATATCAATATAGATCAATACAGTCTGCAAGGGATACAGTCCGTAAGCACACATGATTGTGCGTGCTGCTGGTCCACTAATAGTACTAACCTTTAACAGTTAATTGTACCCATTTTCATTAATTGGTAGTTTCTATGTAACTGTTTTTATATTGTTTTACTTTCTTTTTTATTCAATAAAATGTTTTACATTTATTTATCTTATTTTATTTGATTAATTTTAAAAAAAAAGGACCTTATCTTCACCATACCTGGTTGTCCAAATTAGGCATAATAATGTGTTAATTCCACGACTGTATATATCAGTATCGGTTGATATCGGTATCGGTAATTAAAGAGTTGGACAATATCGGATATCGGCAAAAAGCCATTATCGGACATCCATATTGAAAAGTGTTTATCTTGTGTAAAGGAAATTTCATATTTTTAGGAAGCTCATCTTGTATTTGACATTGTTTATAGGGTTAGGTCCATTAAGTGATCAACTTCAGCCTTAACCCTTTCGGTCTGTAACATTGTCAATTTATGTATGTGCAACTGTTTGTTTATGTAAAACTGTGTATTTTGTTGACCACTGACCGAAGAAAAATAATAAACTAAAACTAAACTAAACTAATTCCACAGACGCATCACGGCGTTCACTATTTCCTTCAACATCAACAACACTACTAATCATGGCAGACTTCATGAGAGCCAACAAAGACTAGTTTAGGACAAATGATGATCCAGAACCTTATATTTTTTAGCCTGACTATACGGAGTATGAGTAATTGGATCCATCTTTAGTGAAGCAAGTATTAAGAATTAAGGGAATTATATTTATACAGTGTTTTTTCTCTAGAGACTCAAAAGCGCTTTGCATAGTGAAACCCATTATTTACATCTTTAAGCTACATTTAAACTGTGTGGGTGGCACTAGGAGCAAGGAGGGTGAAGTGTCTTCCCCAAGGACACAACGGCAGTAACTGGGATGGTGGAAGCTGGAATCAAACCTGGTACCCTCAAATTGCTGGCATGGCCGCTCTATCAATTGAGCCACGCCGCCCCAAGAGGCAATAAGTGTTTACAAACAAATACAAACTACCAACGTAATAAAAGAATTACTTGCTGTACAATGTCTAAAGAAGAAAACGTGATGGGATGTTTATATCTTCCTGTTTAGATGAAGAATGAATCATAATCCTCAAGCAGGTAAACACAAAGAAGTTGGGTGCAAATGAGTGTCTTTCTTGCCCTTAAGTTAAGTGTCAAAGTTGACCAACTTCTTCCTTAAGGCCACAACCTTCCACTATACAAATGAGAGGCATGATTTGTAAACTCCGGGACAATGCAGCAGCTCAGTACGTCAATAGCTGCATTAGTGAATTACCTCTCTTGGAACGCGGCACCGCTAAAGTACATATATTAACAATATCCCTAATGTATGATATAAATAGTGTTGTTGGCCATCTTTGGACAATTTTTAAACGGCTTTCTGGGAGAAATAGACAACTCCCATTAGCTTAATTGTTAGCCACCTCGTACTTGCTGTATATTACAAATTAGAATGCATAAAAAAGGAAAGACATGGGTTCTTAGGGACTGTAAATGATAGGCAAAATAAGATTAAAAAAAATGCAGTTCCCCTTTTAATATATACCGGTTGGTTTACATAATGTAAAATATAAAAATGCCACCCCATTTTCATCCTTTGATTTTCCTTTATGCGGCTCTTGGTATTAAATGTTTGACACCCCTGTTGTAGATGCAGAAAAAAATAGATTTTGGTGTTTTTCGGGCAAAATGGAGTTTGCTTACCACAAGTTGTACTCAGTTGGAGAACACCGCTGGCATTGCAGCTATTTAACAATCCCACCTCGACATGTCTCCCGCTACAGCACCAACAACCCCCAGCACATGCACATGGGCATCATGGCGCCTGCCCAGCCCCACGGCCCAGTGGCTTTCGCCCCACACCCCTCCATGGTGAGCACGGCTCCGCCCCCACCCGCCTCTGCGCCGCCGAAAAGTGAGGACTACGACGATGAAGACTATGACTCTTAGCCAACCTCGACACATAACTGCCCCCCCGCTCCTCCATTTGAGTTTACTGGAGAAAAAGACTTCATCAAGAGGCCACTGCAGGAAAAAAACAAACTGGTTGTACATTACATGTATTTTCTTTTTAAATACAGCTTTTATTTAATTCTAGAGGAGAATATTTTTAAGAAGTTTAGTTCCAATTATCAGACAGCATAGGTGTGGTTTGTGTTGCTTTCTATATTTTCTTTTCGACACTTTGGTGCAGGTAATGATAACATACTCGACTGTCATTGGCTCTCATTTTAATAGGCTTTTAAATTATAAAATGCTGCTCAGCCAACGCATCATCAGTGCTAAGTTTGTTTTTAAAGTCGTTATTTCCACCCTCCTTTCTCCTTTTCTTCTGTGTTGTAGTTTTGACCCCGACCCCGCCCTCGCTCCCCTTTTTTAAGATTATTTTTAATGTGAAAGCGAACATGGTATGTTTCCAAATATGCAGTCGAAGCTGCATTGTAAACTTTTTATCGTTCTTTTTATTTTGTGTGGGTGAAATAAAAGAAAATCCTATTTCAATGTGTTTATTATTTGCCCATCGGGGTGTGCTTAGTTATTAAACAGAATTCCTCCACTGCTTTTTATTACACCCTCTTTTTTAACACCAAACTACTTTTTTTAACACCAAACTACTTTTTTGTTCATTTCTTAACCTATTCAAAGCATTATAACATCAACATGTTCAGCTCATTCAGGACATGCAGGCTACTTACATGAGCAACAATCATCACTTTATCTTTAATTCCACTTCTCCGCGCCAACACTCCCATTGGAAAACAAAAAGGTTCCACATTTCTCAACCTACGCAATTTATTCCAACATCAACACGTTCACGACATGATGTCTAACTTACACATGCACATTCTAAAAGACGCAAGCATTTTCCCTTCTATGTTTTCCACAACACGAATTTCAGGGGATCTACAAACATTTCAGGGTATCTTATTTTCCATAGCTCCAAAATTTCCACTGTTTCCGTCATTTCACATTCTAAACAGCAACAATTCCCAGTAATGTTGAGAATGTTTAATTCGTCCACATTTCTCAAATCATTCCAACACAAAACATACAACTCATTAAAAAATGAATGCTATTGATTTTCGAAATTTCCCATAATAATGAGTTCTCGTTGAGCTTCGACTGAGACAAACTTTATTGATCCACAAGGGAAATTGTTCCACACAGTAGCTCGGTTACAAAGGATGTAAAAGGTAAGGATGGAAAGGATAATGCAGGTATAAAGTAGACAAAAAATGTACCATAATAGCAATATAAAATATAACGTGTAATATTTACATATTATATATACAGTATATTATACTGATATAATTTTATATAATATATGCAATATATAACAAATTCCAATTACCATGTACAATATTACCATATATGTAACAGCTGCAGCAAAAAAAGGGCAGCATAAAATGGAGAGTAGATCCAGCAGAAAATGTACGTTATGAACAAAGAGAGGTAGCTAACATAGAAGCGGCCAGGTATTAGACAGATATCATCTATTACTGTATGGCGAGTGATTATACAGCTGGATGTAGTGCGAAATGAAGGACTTCTTGAATCGAACACTGTGGGAATGAAGCTGAAGGAGCCTGTTGGAGTATGAGCTCCGGTGCACCTCCTGGGTGGGCAGGATTGTCCAGTGTCCTCCTGTCCCTCACTGACCCAAATGCCTCCAACTGCGTGCCAATAGTTTGGCCGGCTTTACGGATCAGTTTGTCCATCCGGTTTAAGTCCCTTTTGCTGGTGCTGCTCCCCCAAGAAACCACTGCAAAGTACAGGGCACTGGCCACAACATACTGAAAAATGATCTCCAACAGCTTGCTGCACACATTAAAAGACCTAAGCTAAGGAAAAAGAGTCTGCTCATGCCCTTTTTGTATACAGCTTTGCTGTTGTCCTTCCAGTCCAGTCGGCTGTTCAAGTGGACTCCCAGGTACTTGTACTGCCACCTCCTGGCCCTGGATGTTGATGGGCTCCACGGGTCATTTTCTTTTTAAGTCGAATATTTGTTTTTGTTTTCCCAAAATTCCATATTTTTCATTTGTGTGTGGCGACTTGTCTAGCGCGTGCCTTGTGTTCTGCCCGAGTGCAGAACACAATGGAAAACAGACGGAAAAGCGTGATTCTTCACTCCAGAGAAGTCATCTCCACTGCTCTAGAGTCCAGTGGTGACGTGCTTTACACCACTGCATCCGACGCTTTGCATTGGACTTGGTGATGTATGGCTTAGCTGCTGGCCATGGAAACCCATTGCATGAAGCTCTCTGCGTACTGTACGTGGGCTAATTGGAAGGTCACATGAAGTTTGGAACGCTGTAGCAAGTCGGCGACCTCTTTGCACTATGCGCTTCAGCATCCGCTGACCCCTCTCTGTCAGTTTACGTGGCTTACCACTTCGAGGTTGAGTTGCTTATGTTCCCAAACTTTTCCATTTTCTTACAATAAAGCCGACAGTAGACTTTGGAATATTTAGGAGCGAGGAAATTTTACGACTTGATTTGTTGCACGGGTGGCATCCTATGACACTTCCACGCTGGAAATCACTGAGCTCCTGAGAGCGGCCCATTCTTTCACAAATGTTTGTTGCAACAGTCTCCATGCCTAAGTGCTTGACTTTATACACCTGTGGCCGGGCCAAGTGATTAGGACACCTCATTCTGATCATTTGGATGGGTGGCCAAATACTTTTGGCAATATAGTGCATGTATGTATGGATATGTAAATATATATATATATATATATATATATATATATATATATATGTATATATATATATATATATATATATATATATATATATATATATATATATATATATATAGATAGATAGATATTAATAACATTGGGTGCCAGTTCTATGATTAACTACATTCCTCCATAAAATATAGATAAACATCTCTGATGAATTTGTATATTATTAATATTATATTGTTATAATATTATTTAAAAAAAATTACCAAAACATTTACTAAAGTGCCTGGAGAGGACAGATTTAAAAAAATAATTATTATATTTTGCATCTTTTTTTAATCGATTAATAGTAGTTACAAATAAGAATCGTGATTCATTAAAAAATCTAATTTTTGGACACCCCTGGTGCACGTACACAACAACAGTCCCAAAGAAGCAACTGACAATTTGCAGTCACGCTGTTGTTATGATGGAATATACATTCAATGATAGTTAACATTAGAATATGCACTTTGCTAAATTGTAGGGATGTCCGATAATGGCTTTTTGCCAATATCCGATATTCCGATATTGTCCAACTCTTTAATTACCGATACCGATATCAATCGATATATACAGTCGGGGAATTAACACATTATTATGCCTAATTTGGACAACCAGGTCTGGTGAAGATAAGGTACTTTTTAAAAAAAGTAATAAAATAAGATAATTACATTAAAAACATTTTCTTGAATAAATAAGAAAGTAAAACAATATAAAAACAGTTACATAGAAACTAGTAATTAATGAAAATGAGTAAAATTAACTGTTAAAGGTTAGTACTATTAGTGGACCAGCAGCACGCACAATCATGTGTGCTTACGGACTGTATCCCTTGCAGACTGTATTGATATATATTAATGTAGGAACCAGAAATATTAATAACAGAAAGAAACAACCCTTTTGTGTGAATTAGTGTAATTGGGGGAGGGAGGTTTTTTGGGTTGGTGCACTAATTGTAAGTGTATCTTGTGTTTTTTATGTTGATTTAATAAAACCCCCCCCAAAAAACCCAATACCGATAATAAAAAAACCGATACCGATCATTTCCGATATTACATTTTAACGCATTTATCGGCCGATAATATGGGTCTAATGTTAATTTGATATTGCCTCAATTTGATATTGCCTCGCCCGCGGACCAGAGTTTGACACCCATGGTCTAAGGAGACTGAGGTGTCCGATACTTGCTCATCATTCAACAGACACTGTGAAGCCCGTCTGTTCCGGCAGGCCGATATTATCGGACATCTCTAGTCCAGAGTATACTAGCCTACGTCCGTGTTTTACTGGATATGTACCGCTCCGTACAGCGGCGTTTTAAAAAGTAATTAATTTTACTTTTTGAAACCGATACCGAAAATTTCCGATATTACATTTTAAAGCATTTAGCTAGAGATGTCCGATAATATCGGTGTGCCAATATTATCGGACAGCTCTAGCTATAATGCATATTTTGAAAATTAACCCCCTCCAAAAGTTGCAAACATTCACTTTAATTACCAACCTGTAGTTGAGTTGATTAGTGTACATGTTTAAAAAAGAAAAAAGAAAAAAAGAGGTCAGTGCCTCATCAGCCAGGAAGATCACAGGTGACTGAGTTGCAGTATTTATTTGTGTGCTTGTGGAGTACAAGCACCTCATTTCGAGTTTCTTCTCCCTGATCCTGGCCCCGCCAGCAGCCTCCATGGTATTCCAAGATAAGGCTCAGGTCGAAAAGGTGATTGTTACCATGGACACGCTCCGCCCAGCACTCTTTTGTGTCCAGCCCCTTTCCTCTTGCTCTTTTTCAACATTTTCCTAAACATTCCATTCTCTCGGCTAGATGGCCCCCTCCTTTCTAGAGCTCCGGCACACCCGCCCAGCTCCAGCACCCCGAGCCGGGGGCCGAAAAAACAACTGTATCCTTCCTGCACAAGTGTTGACTCAGCGGACCTTGCTGCGTGCGGGGCAGGGGTTTGGCGTACGTACGTTAGGGTTGGCGGGGGGGCGACTTTAGCGTCCAAACAAACGGCGTCCATGTAGCGAGGGGAAAGGGAGGCATCAAACAGGAGGAAGCACACTGTTTCCACTAAGCAGCCAAAGGAGCTCCTCTTATTTTCCTTTCCTGCCAAGTGCCAAGCTGCCTACTTTTTGGAGCACCTCTTTACAAACAAAACATGTCACTACTACTTGAATTTGTGACATTTTCCATTTAGGACCCCCATTTGCAGAACTCATATTCAGGTTTACGGCCGCACACGCGAATTATATTTGTTGCTGATTTTCCTACATGGTCCATGCCAATCATTATATGATTATCAAGTCATATAAGCAGGGGTGTGCAAACTACGCCCCGGGGGCCACATCTAGCCCACTGGTCATTTTAATCCGGCCCGTCAAATATTAGAACAAAATTAAACAAAAATCTGTTTTCAATCAATCAATCAAACTTTATTTATAAAGCGATTTTCATACATAAAAGAAATGCAACACAAAGTGATTTACAAAGTTAAAAACAATACCCCGGTGACTAGGGATGATGTTTGATAAGAAATTATTGAGTTCGAGCCGATTATCGAATCCTCTTATCGAACCGATTCCTTATCGATTCTCTTATCGAGTCCAGATAGGTTGTTGTATATGGAAAAAAACACACAATATTTGGTTTAACAAAAACTCACTTTTATTATATAAGAAAAAAATAAAATCTAATAAATGAATAAATATTGACTGTTACCCCCCTAAAAAAATAAAATTAAAATAAATAAATATTGACTGTTGTTACCCAAAGTATATTAAGTGGGATTTTTCAGAAAAACAAATATATACAGTAACACAAAAACAACCTGTCTCTGTGATCACTATAGGTGTATAAATAATAATATAGTGTTAAATAAAATCAGTCCCTTGGGCACAAAACTGAAAATAATACAGCTCTCAAAAAAGTGCACTTCTGCTGCTATTTGACATAACTGTTTGTTATGATGCTTTGACATTTTTGCACTTTATTTCTTTATTGAAAGAAAATTCTATGAAGAGAAAAGTTGTTTGCAAATGTGGTTATTATGCTAATAAATGAAAAGTTAAAGCCAAAAAAAGAAATACACTTTATTGAGTTAACATTATTTCTTTATAGGGGGAAAGATGTGATGTTATGAGCTAGGCTAGGGAATATAACAACTACACTACCCAGCATGCAACGGGAGTGACGAGCATGCGCGGTAGCCCCGAAAAGTGTTGTTGCATGTCGCCACCCGGCAGCTAAGAATGAGGTTATGAGCACGCTGTGAAAGTAAACGTCAAGAACTCAGCCAACACGCCTCTTCTGCATTATTTATAATTAGACAGACAACACATATACAGTGTGATTTTGTTTTGTTTACAAGTAAAGAAAAACAAAAGTTAAAAAAGGGAGATGTTGTATATATATGTATGTGCTGCGGTTGCTTTAAGAACGTTGCGACAGCTGCCGTAAAAGAGGTGCGTTGCTAGCCTGGTTGCTATGTTTCCGGTTGGTTGTAAAAGTGTTCGTCATGTGTTTGTACCATGCTCAAATCTCCCAGTAAAGTTATTCATTGGATTATACCTTTTGTTTTGAACTTTATTACATCTTGGAGTGCTTTTTCCGCTCCATTGTTTTTCCTGCTTTCCCTATCTGCGCCTCATGACTGAGCTACGTGACGTCATTTCTTGTGATGTCACACGGAGCATTTCTGGTCGGGACGGGATTCGTTCCGAGGGATTCGAATAAAGAACCAACTCTTTTTCTTTACTATAGTGGTCTCGATAACGGGTACCGGTTCTCAAAAAGGGTTGTGAGTCCGAGTATTCGGTTCTTTTCTTATCGAACAACCGGGAAAACCGGTTTCGAGTATCATCCCTACCGGTGACCCATATCCACCATTATCACATACCTATGCACGGACACAGACAACAAACACAAACACACGCACACAACATACACACATCTGCAAATATATGGACAAGGGATTGCATGGCTGAGTACAGAGGAGTCATGTGAGTAAACACTATCACAGGAGCCACTATCAGACCATGTCCACCAGGACGCTGACACAAAAGCGCCCCGACAATCACGGCCGATAACCCCCGAGGCACAGGGCTCATCTATGGAACGTTGGAAAATTAAAATAATAAAACTGGTAAAATAGTAAGAACCATGACTAGAGATAAAGAGTAAAATACAAGACATACAGTCGTGGTCAAAAGTTTACATACACTTGTAAAGAACATAATGTCATGGCTGTCTTGAGTTTCCAATAATTTCTACAACTCTTATTTTTTTGTGATAGAGTGATTGGAGCACATACTTGTTGGTCACAAAAAACATTCATGAAGTTTGGTTCTTTTATGAATTTATTATGGGTCTACTGAAAATGTGACCAAATCTACTGGGTCGAAAGTATACATACAGCAATGTTAATATTTGGTTACATGTCCCTTGGCAAGTTTCACTACAATAAGGCGCTTTTGGTAGCCATCCACAAGCTTCTGGCAAGCTTCTGGTTGAATTTCTGACCACTCCTCTTGACAAAATTGATACAGTTCCGCTACATTTCTTGGTTTTCTGACATGGACTTGTTTCTTCAGCATTGTCCACACGTTTACGTCAGGATTTTGGGAAGGCCAATCTAAAATCTTAATTCTAGCCTGATTTAGCCATTCCTTCACCACTTTTGACGTGTGTTTGGGGTCATTGTCCTGTTGGAACACCAAACTGTGCCCAAGACCCAAACTCCGGGCTGATGATTTTAGCTTGTCCTGAAGAATTTGGAGGTAATCCTCCTTTTTCATTGTCCCATTTACTCTCTGTAAAGCACCAGTTCCATTGGCAGCAAAACAGGCCCAGCATAATACTACCACCACCATGCTTGACGGTGGGAATGGTGTTTCTGGGATTAAAGGCTTCACCTTTTCTCCTCCAAACATATTGCTTGGTACTGTGGCCAAACAGCTCAATTTTTGTGTCATCTGACATCACATGGACAAGGAAGACCTTCTGGAGGAAAATTCTGTGGTCAGATTAAACAAAAATTGAGCTGTTTGGCCACAATACCCAGCAATATGTTTTCATCTGACCACAGAACTTTCCCCCAGAAGGTCTTATCTTTGTCCATGTGATGTCACATGTTCAGTAGACCCATAATAAATTAATAAAAGAACCAAACTTCATGAAAGTTTTTTGTGACCAACAAGTATGTGCTCCAATCACTCTATCACAAAAAATAAGAGTTGTAGAAATTATTGGAAACTCAAGACAGCCATGACATTCTATCCTTCACAAGTGTATGTAAACTTTTGACCACGACTGTATGAAGATTAATAGAAAAAATAAAAATTGAATAAAAATTAAATGATGATTAATAACAAGTAAAAGCCAAATCAAAAAGGTGGATCTTAAGCCTGCTCTTTAAAACATGAACATTCTCTGCAGCCCTGAGGTCAAGCTGTTCCATAGAAGGGGGCCTTAATGGTGGAAAGATGCCATCCCGTGACTTTTTGTCCTGACTTTTGGAATAATTAGGAGACGAGTGCCGGAGGATCTCAAGGCCCGGAAGGCTCATAGGGTAAAAGCAAATCTGAAAGATAAAAAGGCCCAATACTATAAACACATTTATGAACCATAAGAAGAACCTAAAATTGATCCTGAAACACATGGGGAGCCAATGCAGAGATTTTAAAACTGGTGTAATGTGAGCCCGCCTTCTGGTCTTCGTCAGGACACGTGCCACTGAATTTTGGAGTAATTGCAAAGGTGTAATAACCTTTTTAGGAAGACCAGAAAGCAGGGTGTTACAATAATCTATACGACTTCAGAATCAGAATTAGAAATACTTTATTAATCCCTGAGGGGAAATTTAAATGTTCAGCATAATCCCATTCAAGATCAGACAAACATTACAGGGAGACAGAACAGGATTGCTGACGGGTCTGCCAACTTCCGGCGCCCCTTACAAAAAAAAGGTGAGAAACAGGTAAACAATGGGGGGGTCCAGACTGAGGTCAAGGGAAAAATAACTCATAGCCATAGCACACATACCTCTCACATGTGTGTAAGAGGGAAACATCAAACATCAAAGGACATTAAAGACATTAAAAGAGCAGAGCTGATGCAACCAGCCATTTCAACATACAGATATGAATAAAAAATAAAAGAAACATATACACTGCGGTGTTCCACGCCATCGTCTGCTGGGGTCAGGGGAGCATGGCCAGAGAAAGGAGCAGTCCCAACAAAGCAACGAAGAAAGCCGACTCCACTCTCGGCCGCCCACTAACTCTCGGCCAGTATCCAGTCTGCATGGATGAGCGAGGATGCGTCTAAGGCAGGGGTGTCAAACTCAAATACAGAGTGGGACAAAATTTAAAACTGAACAAAGCCGCGGGCCAAGGTTGAACAAATTAACCTTTTAATAGGGACCCAAACAAGTTTTGCGTTGAATATTGAACAAGCAAGGCTTATATAACTTTATAGTGACATGCAAAATCGAGTTTCAAATAATAATAATAATAATAAAAAAATATCAATGGTATATCAAATAAAATTTAAATAAAAATTGAATGCCTCTTTTCTATTTGCAGCCTTCTGAGGTAAATATCAAAATAAACTTTTTCCACAGGCTAATAATACATTTGAAAATAAAATAACAATAATGAATGAATCAAACATTCAAGCCTTGAAGTAGCAAGAGAAAGTGCATGAATAAAACGTTAGTTATTGCTCAGTTTGCTACACTGATTTGCTTTAACACTGAATATGGAACAAGCAACGCTTATATAACTTAATAGTGCAAAATCAAAAAACAAACGGAAAAACATCAATGGTATATTAAATTTAAATAAAAAAGTGAATGCCTCTTTTCTATTTGCAGCCTTCTGAGGTAAATATCAACATTAACTTGGTGGGCGGGGCGGGGTTTGGTGGTAGTGGGGGTGTATGTTGTAGCGTCCCAGAAGAGTTAGTGCTGCAAAGGGTTCTGGGTATTTGTTCTGTTGTGTTTATGTTGTGTTACGGTGCGGATGTTCTCCCGAAATGTGTTTGTCATTCTTGTTTGGTGTGGGTTCACAGTGTGGCGCATATTTGTAACAGTGTTAAAGTTGTTTATACGGCCACCCTCAGTGTGACCTGTATGGCTATTGATCAAGTATGCCTTACATTCACTTATGTGTGTAAAAGCTGCATGTAATAAGTGGCTAGGCAGGCATGCAGTTTGTATGGAGGAAAAGCAGACGTGACGACAGGTTGTAGAGGACGTTGAAGGCAGTGCCTTTAAGGCACGCCCCCAATAATGTTGACCGGGAGAAATTCGGGATAATGGTTGCCCCGGGAGATTTTTGGGAGGGGCACTGAAATTCGGGAGTCTCCCGGTGTGGCAAGTATGAGTATTAGCGGTGAATGCGGTGTTACAGCGGCATCGCCGCTGTATAATACCGGCGGGCCAGCTCTAATGTTAATTTGATATTGCCTCAATTTGATATTGCCTCGCCCGCGGACCAGAGTTTGACACTCATGGTCTAAGGAGACTGAGGTGTCCGATACCTGCTCATTCAGCCAAGACACTGTGCAGCCCGTCCGTCCCGGTGCTCAGTGCTAGCTCCGCAGCCCTGTCTCTTCATCCGCATTTCCTCCAGTCTCTCCAAACTGATCTGGTGTGGCAGAGACCCAGCAGCTGGTCTCCATGGCCAAAAGGCTCCCGGGAGGCAGATCCAGAAGTCCACAAAAAAGCACCACAGAAGTCACGAAAGTGGCACCCCTTGTCACACAGTCCCAAAGGGTCCCGAACCAAAAAGCAAAAAAAAAATAAAATATATATATATATATATACAGTATATATATATATATATAATAACACATGAAAACAAGAGGGAAACAAAAGCGGGTAATAAAAGCATGCATTAGCGTCTCTGTGTTGCCCCAAGAGAGAATTTTGAGAATTGCCACAACAAAACTGATACTAGACTTCGACCCATTGGCAAAAAAAATGGGTGATCAACAACACTGCTCCCAGTAAGAGAATGTAAGAGTTAACCCTCTATTACAATTTCCTGTTTATTTGATGTTCTGATATGATATTGTTGAAAATAGACGTGTTATGATTCAATAGCCCATGTTTGAGAAGTCTATGCTTAGTTCCAACAGGTATGATATGCTTTGAAATGCATCATGTCAGTATTTTGGGGATTTTTTTGTCCTTTGAGATAAATGTTTGCTCTGTATCAGACCTGAGCAAAATACGGCCAGTTGAGATTTTCAATCCGGCCCGCCAGATGTTCTACATAATATTTTTAGACTTTTAACATCAAAACTAGGGACTGCCGATATTATCGGCCGATAAATGCTTTAAAGTGTAATATTGGAAATTATCGGTATCGGTTTCATGATTATCGGTATCGGTTTCAAAAAGTAAAATGTATGACTTTTTAAAACACCGCTTTGTACACGGACGTAGGGAGAAGTACAGAGCGCCAATAAACCTTAAAGGCACTTCCTTTACGTGCCGGCCCAGTCACATAATATCTACGGCTTTTCACACACACATGGCATAACTTGGTCAACAGCCATACAGGTCACACTGAGGGTGGCCGTATAAACAACGTTAACACTGTTACAAATTTGCGCCACACTGTGAACCCACACCAAACAAGAATGACAAACACATTTCGGGAGAACATCCGCACCGTAACACAACATAAACACAACAGAACAAATACCCAGAACCCCTTGCAGCACTAACTCTTCCAGGACGCTACAATATACACCCCCGCTACTCCCTACACCAACCCTGCCCACCTCATCCTCCTCATAGTCTCTCTCAAGGAGAGCATGTCCCAAATTCCAAGCTGCTGTTTTGAGGCATGTTAAAAAAAATAATGCACTTTGTGACTTCAATAATAAATATGGCAGTGCCATGTTGGCATTTTTTTCCATAACTTGAGTTGATTTATTTTGGAAAACCTTGTTACATTGTTTAATGCATCCAGCGGGGCATCACAACAAAATTAGGCATAATAATGTGTTAATTCCACGACTGTATATATCGGTATCGGTTGATATTGGTATCGGTAATTGAGAGTTGGACAATATCTGGATATCGGATATCGGTAAAAAAGCCATTATTGGACATCTCTAATGAAAACTGTAGCCGCCAGTGCTGTTTTTAAATGACCGTAAGTCTTGAACTATAAAAAGTATTTCAGTGGTTGAAATTTGCACTTTTGAGTGTTATACGAGTTATTACGGTACAGCAGCTCAGACGAGGAACAAAGCAAAGTGGGCGGGGTTTGTTTTCAGAGCAGCCAGCCCGAAACGCATGTGTCAGTAACAGATGCGGAAGCAAATTTTTACAGCAAATTTCTGCATTAAAGTGATAATATCTCATACTGTAGGTGTTTATTACCCTTTGCATTCGTATTTTGCTGTTTGTTACATTTTTGTTGTGTTTTGTTTGATTGTAAAAAAAGATCGAGGGAGGAGCTGGTCTGAGAAGTAAAGGAGGAGCGATGTTCATATGTTGTTAATATTCAGTGTTTTATTGCTCATAGTTAATATTGTAAATCCAACTTTCTTTATTTTAATGTACATTCTGGGTGTCCCATTCAGTAAAAAACTGTAAAATTCCATTCCGTTTTTTTTTTTAGGTGGTCTGTCATAACTTTTTTTGAACTCTATCGGACATTGTGACTTTTGGTATTAGTGCTCCTGAAAAAAAAAAAAAACTTATGTAATTTATACACACATACACATTGGCCCCCCAGACACATTTTTTCTCTCAATGTGGCCCACAAGTCAAAATATTTGCCCTGCTCTGCTCTATATCAGCGATGCACAGGGAAATAATTTTAGCTCAACAGAGAAGCTAAAGTGTGTATAAAACATTTTGGATAATTTTTTTTTTTTTTCTACTTTATTTTAACTCAAATCTCTTATTGAACTGTAGTCTTGAATAAAATTAGCAAAAAGGTCATGTTTTTTTTCTAACCATTTAAGCCCATTTGATCCTATCATGACAGTTTTTTGATCTTGAAAAATTTGCATAACTTAGATTTAGACTTAGACTTAGACAAACTGTATTGATCCACAAAGGAAATTGTTCCACATGGTAGCTCATACAAAGGATGGAAAGGGTAAGGATGGAAAAGATAATGCACCCAAGGGCACAAAAAGAGGGTGAAAACAAAAGGTATAAAGTAGACTAAAAATGTACCATAGTAACAATATAAGATATAACATATATGTAATATTTACATATTATGTATAGAGTATATATTATATACTGATATATTATATTATTATATTATATTTGTATATAATATATACAATATATAACAAATCCCAATTACCATGTACAATATTACAGTGTATGTAACAGCAACTAACATGAGTAAAAGTTAATGAGCTTGATGTAACGATCAGGTCAAAATCTACAATATAATAGTTATAAAAGAAATGTTGATCAATTGTCAGGTTGTACCCTTCCTTCTGCCTGAGTGCCGCTGGGAAAGGCTCCGGCCCCCACGACTCCGAGAGGAGCAAGAGTTAGAAAATAGATGGATGTTATATTTTTTGCTGTGTTAGATTACAAACTTTATAGCAATTTAGTAGCATAGGTAAAAAAAGTCCCAGTTGACTATCATTATAGTAAAACATTTTAACTGTATAGAATCATGAATTTTCTAATTCCAGGGTTTCATTTTGGATAAACAGAGTACGCTTTGTTATATCTACTGTTTGGAATTCCATCCATCCGTTTTCTTTACCGCTTATCTTCATTAGGGCCGTGGGCAAGCTGGAGCCTATCCCAGCTGACTTTGGGCGGGAGGCAAGGTGCTGTTTGGAATTAGATGGGACATTTTTGGTCAAGTGTTCCTCACAGGACTTTGATGGTGGCTTTTGCCGTGGGTTTTTTTGTAGCGGGCAAAATCGTGTGTGCATGTGTGCTGCCCTTGTTGAAAGACTGGCAAAGCAAATCGGAAATCTGAATCCAAACATGTTTTATACATGCTGAGGATTTTTTCGCCTTTTAGCTACTCTATTGTTACAAAGTAAAGAAACTGTTCTAAAAGATTATGCGAGACAACACTTCAAAATATTTAATTGGTTGTTAAAGGGGACCTTTGATGATTTTCCTCCATTCTAACCTGTAAATGTTACAATGTTGGATACTCGTGTTAAACAATACCAAAACTTGGTGAGAAAAAATAATATTTAGTCTAAGCCTGGGCCCCTGGATAGAGGTTCCAGACTGAGGCCAAGGAAGAAAAAACCCCTCATATCCATAGCACACATACACGTGTGTAAAAGGGAAACATCAAAGAACACAAAGGACATTAAAGACATTAAAAGAGCAGAGCTGATGCAACCAGCCACTTCTACACACAGCTACAAAAGTAAAACAACAACAACAACAAAAACATATACAGCCAGAGACAGGAGCAGACCCAACAAAGCAACCAAGAGAGCCGACTCCACCCTCGGCCACCCACCAACTCTCGGCCAGTGTCCAGTCTGCATGGATACGTCCAAGGAGACCGAGGTGTCCGATACCTGCTCATTCAGCCAAGACATTGTGAAACTTGTCCGTCCCGGCGCTCTCTGCGCCAGCTCCGCAGCCCTGTCTCTTCATCCGCATCTCCTCCAGTCTCTCCAAACGAACTCTGGTGTGGCAGAGACCCATCAGCTGGTCTCCATGGCCAAAAGGCTCCCAGGAGGCAGATCCAGAAGTTTACAAAAAAGTCACGAAAGTGGCACCCCTTGTCACACAGTCCCAAAGGGTCCTGAACCAAAAGGCAAAAAAACCCCACATGAAAACAAGAGGGAAACATCAGGAACACAAAAGGATGACAAATGTAGAGAAAAAATGTGTCTGGGGGCCAGTATATCTGATTTTTAGGAACACTAATACAAAACCTCACAATAATGTCTGATTGAATGCTAAAAACGTTATGACAGTTAGGATTTTTACTGAATGAGACACCCAGAATGTACATGAAAATTAAGAATGTGGGATTAACAATATTAACTATGAACAATAAAACACTGAATATTGACAACATATGAACGTCACATCCCCTCTCGATCGACATATTTTACAGTTAAGCGAAACGCAACAAAAATGCAAAAAACACAGCGAAATATGAAAGCGAAGGGTAAAAAATAAACCCACCTACAATCTGATATATCTGATATATCACGAAGCTTTAGGACTTAGTTGTAAAAATCTCCTCCCGTGTCTGTCCCTGACACCCGCATTTCAGGCTGGCCGCTCTGGAAACACTCTGTGGAAACGCTCCCCACCCACACTGCTTGGTGCCTTGTCTGAGCTGCTGTGATTTAGATTACCATAGTAACTAGTATATCATATATATTGCTGGGTATTGTGGCCAAACAGCTCAATTTTTGTTTCATCTGACATCACATGGACAAAGATAAGACCTTCTGGAGGAAAGTTCTGTGGTCAGATTAAACAAAAATTTAGCTACTTGGCCACAATACCCAGCAATATGTTTGGAGGAGAAAATGTGAGGCCTTTAATCCTAGTCAAGCATGGTGGTGGTAGTATTATGCTCTGGGTCTGTTTTGCTGCCAATGGAACTGGTGCTTTAAATGGGACAATGGAAAAGGAGTATTACCACCAAATTCTTCAGGACAAGCTAAAATCATCAGCCCGAAGGTTGGGTCTTGGGCGCAGTTGAGTGTTCGAACAGGACAATGACCCCAAACACATGTCAAAAGCCGTAAAGGAATGGCTAAATCAGCCTAGAATTAAGGTTTTAGAGTGGCCTTCCCAAAGTCCTGACTTAAATGTGTGGACAATGCTGAAGAAAAAAGTCCATGTCAGAAAACCAACAAATTTAGCTGAACTGCACCAATTTTGTCAAGAGAAATGGTCAAAAATTCAACCAGAAGCTTGTGGATGGCTACAAAAAGCACCTTATAGCAGTGAAACTTGCCAAGGCACATGTAACCAAAATATTAACATTGCTGTATGTATACTTTTGACCCAGCAGATTTGGTCACATTTTCAGTAAACCCATAATAAATTCATAAAAGAACCAAACTTCATGAATGTTTTTTGTGACCAACAAGTATGTGCTCCAATCACTCTATCACAAAAAAATAAGAGATGTGGAAAGTATTGGAAACTCAAGACAGCCATGACATTATGTTCTTTACAAATGTATGTAAACTTTTGATTGCGCTTATATATATATATATATATATATATATATATATATATATATATATATATATATATATATAAATATATATATATATATATATATATATCTATATATATGTATATGTATATATATATACATACAGGTAAAAGCCAGTAAATTAGAATATTTTGAAAAACTTGATTTATTTCAGTAATTGCATTCAAAAGGTGTAACTTGTACATTATATTTATTCATTGCACACAGACTGATGCATTCAAATGTTTATTTCATTTAATTTTGATGATTTGAAGTGGCAACAAATGAAAATCCAAAATTCCGTGTGTCACAAAATTAGAATATTACTTAAGGCTAATACAAAAAAGGGATTTTTAGAAATGTTGGCCAACTGAAAAGTATGAAAATGAAAAATATGAGCATGTACAATACTCAATACTTGGTTGGAGCTCCTTTTGCCTCAATTACTGCGTTAATGCGGCGTGGCATGGAGTCGATGAGTTTCTGGCACTGCTCAGGTGTTATGAGAGCCCAGGTTGCTCTGATAGTGGCCTTCAACTCTTCTGCGTTTTTGGGTCTGGCATTCTGCATCTTCCTTTTCACAATACCCCACAGATTTTCTATGGGGCTAAGGTCAGGGGAGTTGGCGGGCCAATTTAGAACAGAAATACCATGGTCCGTAAACCAGGCACGGGTAGATTTTGCGCTGTGTGCAGGCGCCAAGTCCTGTTGGAACTTGAAATCTCCATCTCCATAGAGCAGGTCAGCAGCAGGAAGCATGAAGTGTTCTAAAACTTGCTGGTAGACGGCTGCGTTGACCCTGGATCTCAGGAAACAGAGTGGACCGACACCAGCAGATGACATGGCACCCCAAACCATCACTGATGGTGGAAACTTTACACTAGACTTCAGGCAACGTGGATCCTGTGCCTCTCCTGTCTTCCTCCAGACTCTGGGACCTCGATTTCCAAAGGAAATGCAAAATTTGCATGGTTGGGTGATGGTTTGGGGTGCCATGTCATCCGCTGGTGTCGGTCCACTCTGTTTCCTGAGATCCAGGGTCAACGCAGCCGTCTACCAGCAAGTTTTAGAGCACTTCATGCTTCCTGCTGCTGACCTGCTCTATGGAGATGGAGATTTTCAAGTTCCAACAAAAGTTATTTAATAAGAAGCCAAAAAGTGCAAAAACAATAATGTTCGTGTTGGAGGAGTTGTGAATTAGGTACACCTGCAGTCTGCAGGTGTATCTGCACAGCAGGCCAGCAGTTAGCCGAGTCATTGCGCAATCCATTTTGCGGCACTGAGTGACGTGCCTCAACTGGCTGCTGTTCACCGCACCGTCTCTTCTCAGTATTTGAACGGCAAATGTGAAAATTCAGCGATTTTAATAAAAATAATCTAAAACTGGTGAAGTTGAATGGAAAATAACTTTATAGTATAATCACTGGATACATATAACAATTTAATTATTTTTTTTGTCCCTGCAGTCATTCACAACTCCTCCAACACCAACATTATTGTTTTTGCACTTTTTGGCTTCTTATGAAATAATTTTTTTAAATAGATTCAATCTTGCACGTGAAAAGTTTAAGTGTGGGCTTTAGTTGATATAACAATTATACGGCGGGGGTGCAGGAAGCGAGCCTCAGCCAGTGCGTCTTTTGCAGCCGTTTTATGATCGCTCAGCACAAGAAATACCTTACACATATACAGTTGTTGACAAAATACACTGTACATTATATACCTCAGCTAACTAAACTATGGAAATGTATAATATAGTTCGTATAGCAATACAGTCTCACTGCACAGCAGGCCAGCAGTTAGCCGAGTCATTGCGCAATCCATGTTGCGGCACTGAGTGACGTGCCTCAACTGGCTGCTGTTCACCGCACCGTCTCTTTTCAGTATTTGAACGGCAAATGTGAAAATTCAGCGATTTTGAATTAAAATAATCTAAAACTGGTGAAGTTAAATGGAAAATAACTTTATAGTATAATCACTGGATACATATAACAATTTAATTTTTTTTTAACTTTTAAATTTTGTTTCTTTCCATGATGGCAGGTGAGGCCCCGCCTCACCTGCCTCTAGTGACTGCACGTCACTGATATATATATATATATATATATATATATATATATATATATATATATATATATATATATATATATATATATATATATATATATATATATATATGTATATATAGTCGCGATCAAAACTTTACACTTGTAACGAACATAATGTCATGGCTGTCTTGAGTTTCCAATAATTTCTACAACTCATATTTTTTTGTGATAGAGTAATTGGAGCACATACTTGTTGGTCACAAAAAACATTAATGAAGTTTGGTTTTTTTATGAATTTATTATGGGTCTACTGAAAATGTGACCAAATCTGTATTAATATTATCATATACTATACGTTTTGATTTTTTTAAATTATTATGTTAATTTTATTATCAAAAAACAGTTGTACTTTAATCCCCTCCCTGCGCAATCGGTGATGGCGCTAAAGTCAAAATTTCAAATTTAAAGCACATTTTGACTCAGCTCTGTTTGCTTTTTCCTCGCCGGAAAGCAGAGCTCTATTTGGTGTCACTTTTATTTTGACGGCGCTACGCGGATGTGCGCTTCGATTAGCACGTCAAGCGTCTCCTGTCATGTGACTTCCTGTTGGCGAAACTAAAGTTTTGAAGCCACACCCTCTCAGTGACTGTGAGCAAACACGTAGAAGAGCTTCGAGCTCTTCCGAATGGAATACTGCAATAAATCCTGGATGTGATTTTTGTTGCGGTATTTTTTAATCCATTTTTATCCGCTTCGTAACAACAAAGGAGCGTACGCGGACTAGCCCACACAGGAACTACCACCACCGTGATGAGGATGATACCCAAGTAGATGTTCTTCTTTGAAAAGAAATGGAGAGATATGTGTGGGCTACTACTTTCATTGCTTGTGTTTGCCGTAAAAAAACGAATAACTGCATGTAGGTTTTTCGTCAAAGTTTGACTACTAAAAAATGGTCACCTCTGAAAGTTGTCGTAAAACACTGGACTGAATGCTGCCTTTCCTGCCATTCTTCTCTCCACTTCCGGTTGGTGGTGGCCACTGCACTTAATGGCTAAAAATACTTTGAAAAAAAGTTTCCAGCTAGCAAGCAAAGCCTAGAAAAACTTTTGTCATTTTTAAGTATACTTGTCTTCAACAGGTGCCCTTTGACAGAGTTAATGATGTCATTATGAGGTTGTTCAATATCCTGCAAAATACAGACTGCTTAGATTACATTGTGCTCTAACCATGTGTTGGGAAACCACGCACTGCATGACTGCAAACCACTGCGTTCAGAATCTGTGCTAATCCACGGCGCCCCTAATCTGCCCCCCACCCCTCTACCCCGGACTATGCTGCATCAATTGGATCCCTTAAACCAGCTGCTGATTATCCGTCGCCCTTTTACCGGCGAACATTTCATTCATCCCTGATGAGCCAACAAGACAGACAGGAAAGGGAGCTAGGTGCAATAAAGTACTCCTTTGTACTTTATTTTCAAACCTGTGGGCCTCAGAGTCAAATCCAGTCCAAGCAACCGCCATGGAGCCGCTGAAGAACATATTCAGCAGAAGCCCGTTGTCCAGCTGGAAGAACTTGGATCAGTCGCAGAAAGGCAGCTTTGCCAACCCTGTGTGGACGGCCTTGTTCGACTATGAGGCGTCCTGCAAGGATGAGCTCACCCTGCGCAAGGGTGACCTGGTGGAGGTCTTGTCGCTGGACTCTGAGATATCCGGGGACGAAGGCTGGTGGGCGGGTAAGGTGAACAACAAAGTGGGCATCTTCCCCTCCAACTATGGGTCCTTCAAACCCAGCGGCTACGGGAAGCTGCCGGGCAGAGGAGTGGTTGGCGAGCTGGGCGAGTTGGAACCCGAGGTGGTGAACTTCCGTGAGCTCAGCCTGGAGGAGGTCATAGGGGTGGGCGGGTTCGGTAAGGTGTACCGTGGCACCTGGCGAGGCGGGCTGGTGGCTGTCAAAGCTGCCCGACAAGACCCGGACGAGGACATCAGCGTGACGGCGCAGAACGTCCGGCAGGAGGCGCGTCTCTTCGCCATGCTCACCCACCCCAACATCATCACCCTGAAAGGTGTCTGCCTGCAGGAACCCAACCTGTGTCTCATCATGGAATATGCATCTGGCGGGCCGCTGAGCCGGGCGCTGGCCGGCCGACGCATCCCGCCACACATCCTTGTCAACTGGGCCGTGCAGATCGCGCGAGGGATGCTCTACCTGCACAACGAGGCCATCGTCCCAGTCATACATCGAGACCTCAAGTCCAACAACAGTAAGTTCTTAGTCTTTCTTTAATGGTTGACAAATTGACAACCTGCTGGAACTTTGGCATCGGTCCTCCAACTGTGTCAACCATTTTGACTTTTCTATTCTTGTATTTCCTCTAGCGTAAAGTTAATGTTCTCATAAACTCTTGTCATATGCCAGGGGTGTCCAAACTGCCGCACGTACTTTGGTGTGTGTGGGCAGGGTCTTCACACTCTAATGTATGTTAGGATGTTAGATAAATGTAAAGAAAAACTAACTTTGTGGTTTAGGTAACAAAGGACTCCTCCTAAATGTACTTCTTCTTATTTACTACTATCCATCCATCCATCCATTTTCTACCGCTTATTCCCTTTGGGGTCGCGAAGGGCGCTGGAGCCTATCTCAGCTACAATCATTATTATTATTATTAATATTGTTATAACTAATTGTCTTTTTGAGTCTTTTACGTACTTGAAAACTTATCAAAATTTGGGAACTTGTGTATCCTTGTAAAAGTTGTTCCTCATGACATGACGCACGAAAATCACCAGAGACCGCATAAGACACACAGTCGGGCTGTGCAACTTTGGAAATAAAAGAAAGTGAAGGAAGTGTCAGCCGACATGTAAACGTCTTTGAGTAAAATAGCAGCGTTTGTTTGTAGAGCACCGGAGCACAGATTTAATTCCCAGTGTTCAAGTATAAAAAAAACAAGCTGCAGGCTGCAAATGGCCCCCTGGTTGCACTTTGGACACCTTGCCATATGTAGAAGAAGTAGAACTAGGACAAGTGGACTTCCTGGTAGCTCTTCTGTAACATAGCGGGCTTGTTGTGTGTATGTAGTGTTTAAGAGGCCATACTTGGCACAAAGGCAACCTTTTTAAAGCTCCTCCACAAGGCTATTTAGTCTCAACTGTGGTATAAATAAACCAGCTCAGCTTGACATAAATGTATAGTTTTGATCCATCATTTTTTGTTTGGATCTGAACCTAGTTCCTTAAAAGCTGGATCAAAATCTCTAAGCACCAGCTGGCACTGCAAGGGCCTGTAAATGTGCAATTATTTGACGGTATTCAAGAATAAGTTCCTGATTGGACTTTGATGCCATGCAGGCGATTTGGGCCTCGTCATTAAAGCGCCAGGCAGATGTATTGCTGATAAAACGTTCTAACAAGTATCCACCTGTTATCATTCTAGCGTTGGGTTGTACACAGTCACTGTCAGCTCTGTGATTGTATCTGTTGCCTTGGTTCACGCTGTGTTGAACCACAGATCTTACCACGCTCCGAAAAATAGAACCGCCCCCACCCCAGTCTCGGAACTGACTCCGCAAAACATTGCTTGCTTGCTGTCAAGTTCTGGGAATATGAGCTTGGTTTGGCGCTGTGTTGTTCTTCAGCGCTCAGCATGGGCTCTTCTGTCAACTTCGTCCCGTCTGTGTGTTTGTACATGAACACAATCCCTCTCCTGTGCGCCCACCAGATCTTATCTCCCCCTCCTGGTCCGTGTTTTTTATTTCTTTGTAACAGACTTGTCCTGACACGTCTACAGTACACAGCTACTACCCTGTAATGACACTCGGCCATATCCTGTTGTCCGGGCATTGGCGGCTTATTTCGTCACAGTGACCATGTGGCAGGCTTCAGTGAACTAAGAGTGAAGCTAAATAAACAAAAAAACAGAACAGTGAGACAAAGATTAGTTGCATAATTATCAGTTCCCCAACAAGTAGTTCTTCTTTTGTGCAGTTGCCATTTTTGGAAATGGGTCACTCTGTTTAAAATTTCTAATGTATACTCTGTGCACTACGTACTTTGTGTACTTCTTCAGGGTGCACATTTTCAGTGTGTGGCTGTCTTTTAAATGTGATACTTCGGTCAGAACACTTAAATATGTTTACTACAGTGACGTTGTTTGGTTTGCAATGTAGTGAGTCCCAGGGATCTACAGGTTGTGATTTGAGTCGGTGCCATAGGAAATTCAATGGGTCACCAATAAAAACAAAAAATCTATATTTTCTTATTTTCCTTAAATTGTAGCGTTAAACTCCTTTGATTATAGTATGGTATTGGTTATAATTAACATATATTTTGATTTATCTTCCATACGTATTTAAAATGAATAGAAATTCAACATTTTTACAAATGTCGCGTCTGTGCTGAGCAGACGCACAGAAGTGCTTGTCTGGCCTGCTGACAAGAGGTATTTTGCTAGTTAGTTGGGCTGCATCTAACGACTATTTTTATAGTCAACATTTCATCGACTGTCTTAAAGATTAGTCCGCTAATCTAATTATGCAATGTATTCAGTGGCTCCAATTTAGCCATCAGGTTTTCAAAACAACTTGAGATATTTTTAGGCATGTCTCAAATAAAGATGATTAATTTGTTCATAAATATTTATTTATACTGCAACTGTGCTGCTCATTAGGCTCTTACGAAATAATAACTCTCTATTTTAAAATGTAGTCAATTTAAAAGCAAGAAAAGGCAAAGTGCTGATAAAAACAAATAATATTTTTTTTATGTAACCAAAGGATAGTCCAAATAGCAGTAATAACAATGAAACACCACCAAATCGCTTTAGTTTCCTTACAAAAAACAAACCACATTATTATGATGTGATGTTTATAAAGTTGCACAAATATGGACAGTAAATAGACAGGTATGGACATCAATCCATCCTTTTTCTACCGCTTGTCCCTCTCGGGGTTGCGGGGGTGTAGAGCCTATCCCAGCTGCACTCGGGCCGAAGGCGGCGTACACCCTGGACAAGTCGCCACCTCATCGCAGGGCCAACACAGATAGACAGACAAGCATTCACACACTAGGGCCAATTAGTCTTGACGATCAGCCTTTTCCCAGGTGCACATCTTTGGATGTGGGAGGAAGCTGTAGTACTTATTGTCCCTTAAAGACGCTTAGTTATTGAGTTATTTAATCCAATAACTGCCAATCTCTTTCCAATTTTACCGGATTGGCAAACTGGCACACTTTGGCTAAAATGATGGCTATTTTTCACACAACTTTGTTTCTCTTTCCTCCCACTAGGAATTTAGGGTGATAAATGTGTCGCACAGCGCATCTATTTTACAGGTGTAAGTAGCTGTATCTGACCACATGCTCAATTATCTCGTATATTGCACAATAGCGACAGAATCAGTGTTATGGCAATACGGACAGAAAACTGCTCAGCCAGAATGAATAGCACTGATGAGTCTGTTATAAACAACAGTAGTACGGCAAGTGTGACACGCATGACTTTAACACTAACAGCTAACAAGCAGCATGTTTTGCTTTAGCACATGCAGAGCCAGATTTGTATACAGGTGTTATTTTGGACAGCTAAATATGTTATAAAAACAAATTTTCAAGCTCAAAATATACCCACAATTTACTTTTTATACTTAAATAATGACTGGGAGAACATGAGGAAAATGCAGCTGCCTTTGACCACAGGGTCATTTAGGAACATGTGTATTGAACAACACTGCAGCAACAGATAGATGTACAGTGTGTAGATGAAGCAGCTGAATGCTAACCACTTGTTGTACTTCAAATGCGGCGTCTGCCATATTGTTGAGTTTAATAAAAATTAAATCAGGAGGTTGGAGGTACGTTTTCTGACTGTTTATAGACATTAGTGGTTACTTGCTTTTTATTTGTCAATTTGTTTACTACATTTTTGCACTGCAGGTATTTGTAGCTTTATTTTCTGATTGGCTTGATTACATAGGGGGTCGATCTGGACTCTCGACGATTTTTTCGTTTGCATTCTATGGATTGTGTCTCACGAACAAACTAAGTGTTGTCCCTTTGAAAGAGTGGATGTCAGGGCAGTCACATTTTATTTTAAGCCTGGCTTGAATTAAATTGCATGTTTGTTTCCGTTGCACGCTGATCTGCTTTCCAAATGACATGTTATTTTCAAAGTTTGGATAAAAAATAGTAGGGAAATCTATGAAATATATATACGTCTTCCCTTCTTTTTATCCCAGAGTAAAATATAAAGTTAAACTGCTTTTGAGACTTCAAACATCCTGTGTTTATGAGAATTATCCTGCTTGCTTTTCACATAAACCTTTGACAATGTGCCAAGTCAACAGGTTACGTGCATGAATTCTCACACTCTTTGCAACAAAAGTGTCATAAACATGTATGCTGCTGTGTTTGCACACAAGTCAAGATATCTTTCTAAAGCCCAAAATAGCTCATCACTACATGCCATAAAGCTCTGTGGTAGTAATTTTGCCAAGCTAAGCAACCCACTGACCTTGTTTTTTTGTGTCTTCAGAAAGAATTCAGTTAGATTTGGGATTAACAGGTGCTACTTTTTGTGGGGCCATGCCCATGCCTCAACCAACTTATTTTCATTAATACACTTTAAACATCTCCAGAGTCCAGCATATGTGTGTGTGTTTGGGGGTAGCATTTAAACATGTTTTTTTTAATGCAAAACCCTATTTTATACCTATATACATGAACAGCAACATTTTCCTGTATTTCCATTTAATTTACCCCAGATTTACTTCCACCAACAGACTGAAGACAGTTTGAAAAAAAAATAGGCTTGGCTATACATCTTAAAAAAGCCTACACTCTGTCAGGTAACCACAAATGTGGGAGCTGTAAATTGGATATAGTTTTTTCTTTAGTGAATAGACTAAAGTAGCATTATGTTGATTTCAATATTTAAATTCCCTCGCAAAAGTGAGTGCACCCCTCAAATTTATGCAAATATTTATTTAGTCAGTCAGTGAAGAGCTTGTATAACAGTACAAATGTGTAATTGTCCCCTCATAAAAACTAAATTCACAGTCATTAATGTCTAAACTGCTGTGGAGTGCGACATCATATCCAGAGATCATGTTTAGAAAATAGATGTATGAAGGCTGCAGAGGTTTAAGGGTTTAGGGGATCAGCCTGTTAGTGCTCAGACCCATCCATCCATCCATTTTATACCGCTTGTCCCTCTACATCAAATTATGGCTGTCATCCAATATTCTAAAGGTGATACGTGAAAGCTGCCAGCGCTACGGAGGTACAGTTCATTGAGAGAAACATGCATTTCATACTAAAGCAGAGATGATCCCCCAAGCTTGGGGAAACTGGGCCGCAAAGCTGTATTCCAAATAGATAAAGACCCAAACACACCGCCAAGATGACCACTGCCTTGCTTAATCAGAATCAGAATCAGAAATACTTTATTAATCCCCAAGGGGAAATTAAGATTTTCAGCACAATCCCATTCAAGATCAGACAAACAGGGAGACAGAACAGGATCGCTGACGGGTCTGCCAACTTCCGGCGCCCCCTAAATGCTGGGGGGAAATATTCAGTCTAAGCCTGGGCCCCTCTAGGGGGTCCAGACTGAGGCCAAGAAAAAAAAACAGCATAGCCATAGCACACATAAGCATGTGTGTAAGAGGGAAACATCAAACATCAAAGAACACAAAGGACATTAAAGACAAACAAAAAAACATATATACTGGTGGCCTCTGTGATGTTCCACGTCATCGTCTGCTGGGGTGGGGTGAGCATGGCCAGAGACAGGAGCAGACCCAACAAAGCAACCCTCGGCCGCCCACCATCTCTCGGCCAGTGTCCAGTCCGCATGGATGAGGGAGGATACGTCTAAGGAGACCGAGGTGTCCGATACCTGCTCATTCAGCCAAGACACTGTAAACCTGTCCGTCCTGGCGCTCAGTGCTAGATTCGCAGCCCTGCCTCTTCATCCGCATCTCCCCCAGTCTCTCCAAACGGACTCTGGTGTGGCAGAGACCCAGCAGCTGGTCTCCATGGCCAAAAGGCTCCCGGGAGGCAGATCCAGAAGTTCACAAAAAAGCACCGCAGAAGTCACCAAAGTGCCACTCCTTGTCACACAGTCCCAAAGGGTCCCGAACCAAAAGGCAAAGAAAACCACATGAAAACAAGAGGGAAGCATCAGAAACACAAAAGGATGATACAAGAGCACAGAGCTCCTGCCACCAGCAGCCACTACAGTGGAAAATAATAATATAATAATAAATAATAATAATAAAAAGTAGTCTCTGCGCATGCGCATAGCATATATCCAACGAATCGATGACTAAATTAATCACCAACTATTTTTATAATCAATTTTAATCGATTTAATCGATTAGTTGTTGCAGCCCTAATCTTTATTGTTAGTTTTTAAGCCAAAATGCGTCCATTCTCCCTTTTCTGTCTACACACCGTGTCTGCTTGTAAGTACTCTGTGTTTGTGTGCTGCCGAACATGCTCCTCTGCTCGTAAAACCAGCAATGACACAAAGTGAGGATGACGCGCCACCTTGCCTGTAAAAAAAATATGGCGAACCGGTACTTTTCAAACAGAGTATAGTACCGTTTTTAATTCATTAGTACCGCGATACTATACTAGTACCGGTATACCGTACAACCCTACCTTCCTTCATACTTCCTCTAAACAAGCCATCTGGAATTTGCTAAATTTTTGACGTTTTTCCCAGTTGTGACGTCAGTGGATTATCCAAATATGGTGGAAATTTACCCAACAACTTTGCGCCAATCCGCCATTCTTGTCTTAAGCTGTAGTCTGTAAGATCTTTATTTTTCTTTATTCTCTTATCGTGGGGCAGACTAGCTCGTACATGCACATGCATCCTCCGCTGTTGCCATTTCTAATACAAAGAAGTGTATAGTTCTAAGTTATGTCTGTCAGTAGACTACATATGGAAGTGCTAAAAACTACAACATGGCTGGCGGGGAGAAGACACAGTCGAAGTGGAGGCACGTAAATAAGACCGTTTACAAAACAGGGGATCTTGAAGAGACAGTCAGAAAGCGACTTAAAAATGGTCTGTAAAACATTATCCATGCAAAGTTTTGACCAAAGAACCACCATTACATATTATGTGGACCACAATAAAGTGATTTAAATGTAGAAAATAAATCATGATATGACACCTTTAAACAAAAGCAACAACTCCCACAATTCGGAAACGTTAACCAAAACGACACAAAAATATCCAGTGTAAATTAAAATATTGATACAATCACTCTAATAAGCTAGTTTACATGTCCTGAAACTACCTTTGGTAGTGACACCACCGATATTGATTGATCCACCCTCCACGCCTTGGCTACAACCCGCAAAGGAGCACTGTTATAGACTTGCCTTTAAAGCCTGGTATACATACTCTCGCGTCGCGTAGTTTGCGTAGGCGATGCTGTCGTCCCCTCCTGCCCCTGCGTAGCCTCCTACGTAGCCTACGTGCACCTCTCAAAAAATCTTAGTTCTCGTTGCCGGCGACGCAGAATGCAGAGCTGTGATTCGTCAGTTTTTGCCAGGGGTTCCTGAACACAGGCGAGCAGACTTTGTGCTTGAAATGCACAAATTATTGTATGAAATGAAACAACATTTGCATGAAAACTGATATTGTGTTCTTAATATCTCGGTGCGCTCTGAAAATAATTACTGAATGTGAGTTTTTCCGCTTATCGTGTTGTTGTTGCGTCCAGAAGAAGTCACAAAGGGAAAGTACAACACTTAACTTTTATTACAAATCTTGTGCTAACCGGTTCAATTCCGACACATATTATTTCTCATCCATACACCTCTGTTTCTCTCACACACAACATTTCTCATTCTACGTAAATTTTTCAGGCACGGTATATACAAACATTTGTGAACTGTGAACATGACAATAGAGATAAACACCAGTGTGTTCTTAACTTAAATAGCTATTTAATAGTTTGGTTTATTTACAATTACATGTTGGATCTGTCTTGTCCCATGTCCCGAATGGCTGAATATTGTTGCAAATAATAACGTCCTCTGCCGCGACTCGTTCAAAAGTTGCACAGTCCATCTTCACAAAGGCTTATAAGTAAAACGTCCATTAAAAGTAACCTGATTATTGTCAATGATTAGTTCCAGTGTAGACAAAGTTGTCGACGTTGTGGTTCAGTGGTTGTATATAGTCACGCTTCACAGGAAGGAAATACAGCATATTTAGTCTGCAGTTGCTTCTTCAGGAAACACTGCCCTCAGTGTTTTGGAAGGGAATTACAAGTTTGGCGTAACCCCCCCACCACAGAAGAATTATAAATCAAACAAGACGCCGTCAGGGTGGACGCAAGCTACGCGACGCAAAAGTATATTCCAGCCTTTACTCGGTGTGTGAAGACTGATGTATATGCTTGCGTAGCTTGTGTAGGCGACACCGTCGTCCCTCCTTGCCCCTGCGTAGCCTATGTGCATTTCCCCAAAATCCTTGGAAGAACACAGAGCTGTGATTGGTCAGTTTTTGCTGGGGATGGTCCCATAACACAGGCAAGCAGACTTTGTGCTTGAAATGCACAAATTATTGTATGAAATGAAACAACAGTGATTAAACAATGACATGACAACAAATAATTACTGTATATGTTGTTTTTCAGCATATTGTGTTATTGTTGCGCCCAGAAGAAGTCACAAAGTACGACACTCGTTTCAACTTTTATTGTCAATTGTGTGCTAACAACAATTCAGAGACATATTCTTTCTCCGTCAATAATCTTTCAGGCACAATATACTTAGAAACATTTGTGAACTCTGAACATGACCGTACACATTAACACCAGCATGTAGTTAACTTACAATAGTTATTTAACAGTTTTGTTTGTTTACAATTACATGTTAGCTCTCTTTTGTCCCGTGTCCCCAATGGCCGAATAGCATTGCAGATAATGATAGCATCCTCTGCCACGAGTTGTCCCGAAGTTGAACAGTCCATCTGCGGTACCCTCCAAGGTTTCTCATTGTATCCCATTGGGTTGAGTTTTTTCTTGCCCTGATTTGGGATCTGAGCCGAGGATGTCGTTGTGGCTTGCGCAGTCCTTTGAGTCACTTGTGATTAAGGGCTATATAAATGAACTTTGATTGATTGATGATTGATCTTCACAAAGGTATGTTCCCCTGGTTTATAAGTAAAACGTCCATTATAAGTAAACTGATGATTGTGAATTATTAGTTCCAGTGTAGACAACGACGGTAATGTTGTGGTTCAGTGGCTGAAGTCACTCGGCACAGGGAGGAAACACACAGTATCTAGTCAACAACAGCTGCAGTTGCTCCTTCTTGAGCCACTGCCCCTTAGTGTTTTGGAAACAAATTACAAGTCTCGCACCACCCCCCCACGGAAGAACTATAAATCAAACAAGACACCGTTGGGGGGGACACAAGCTAAGCGACGCAAGTAACAGCCTTTACATGTTTAGCTTGGTCCTCGTCTTGGTCCATCATGTCATTTGGAATGGCCCGCCAAAGGGTGACTACCAAGTAATATATATTTATACTGACCTCTTACAAGCTGCACAATCATTGATGACATGTTCACAAGGCTACACTGTAAAAAGTCAGTAGATTTTACTGTAAAAACCTGGCAGCTTAGTTGTCAGAAATTTACAGTAAAATCATCAGTGGTACCATTTTTCCATTTGCAGTAAGGCACTGCAAAAACAGAACAGATTTTGAGGTAAAAGCAGCTCAGTCGCCAGAATTTTGTGACAAAAATAACAGTGGTATTGTTTTTCAGTTTATAGTAATGCACTGTAAAAAATGACCACAGGGGACGGCGTAGCGCGGTTGGGAGAGTGGGCGTGCCAGCAACGTGAGGGTTCTTGGTTCAATCCCCACCTTCTACCAACCTCGTCACGCCCGTTGTGTCCTTGAGCAAGACACTTCACCCTTGCTCCTGATGGGTAGTGGTTAGGGCCTTGCATGGCAGCTCCCGCCATCAGTGTGTGAATGGGTGAATGTGGAAATAGTGTCAAAGCGCTTTGAGTACCTTGAAGGTAGAAAAGCGCTATACTAGTATAACCCATTTATTTACCATAGATTTTACGGTAAAAAATTGGCAGCTCAGTCACCGGAATTTAAAATAAAATAAAACAACAATGGTACAGTTTTACCAAACTATGGACTGGACTCTCACTCTATTAACTAGATCCATTTGACATCCATTGCGCCATTGAGCCTGCCATTAAAAGTAGTTTTTTTTTTAGAAAATGTATCTTTGTGTGAAGGTCTATGGTTGAAGGAAGACTAATAGGTTTCTCTTTGTATCCCATTGGGTTGAGTTTTTTCTTCCTCTGATGTGGCTTGTGCTGCCCTTTGAGACACTTGTGATTAAGTGCTATATAAATAAACTTTGATTGATTGATTGATTGATTTTCCATTTACAATAATTTGGGGTAAAAACATCGTACATTTTACGGTAAAATTACAGTGACTGAGGTGGCAGTTTTTTTTTTTACTGTAAAATCTATAGATTTTTTTTTTACCATGCTAACTAGTTGCGTTTCAACTTGAGACCCCCTGTCTTTGACGCTCTATGGAGAAGCATAATCTTGGTCGCCATGCTTCACCCACGTCCTATAATGAAAACCTAAACGCTTTGAAATTTAGCATCCTCCTTGTGCTTAATTCTTCTGGGTGAAGTTTGAAACCAATCGGAAAAAATATCCAGGAGGAACTGGTTGACAGAATAACACCTAGGGATGGCAAGAATTGGCAGAAAATTACCTTTTTAATGTTTTTAGGTTACAATTTTGCATAAAATATGCAGAGGTGTATGCTAATTGAATTAGGCACATAAATGTGACCATCCTTAAATAATAAATGTAACTACCTTATGATTAATTATTGCTGGTATGAGGCTAAATTCCTCACTTGTGGTGTTGCAAGGTAAAAATCGCTGTTTGGCCTGCAGATCATTGGCACATTTTCACTTTGGCCCTTGGAGGCAGAACGTTTGGGCACCCCTGCTATACACTGTAGCTTAACCAAACTACATGAACAGGCTATGTATAATGCTATACAGTGTTTCCTGTATTATTCCGGCGGTGGCGTTCCGCATCCCCCTGTGGTAGGTGAATTTCCACCTGGTGGAAGTCATTTGTATAATGACAGCCCACGACACGACTCATTCCAAAATATACCCAAAAAGGGGCTTAAATATGGGGCTGTAAAGCAAAATGTATGTTACATTTTGACCAAAGCAGTAGACTACAAGCAAGGTTAAATGTGGATTAGAATCATAATATGACCCATTTAAGAACTCCTTGCAAGGTCAAGTCAACAATTAGCTGCATGGGGTCATTGAGGCGACCTGTTTTATGTGTCTACCGTTTGGAAATGTCATACAAATGGATGTTTACGTGCTTCATCACGCTGCACTCAGCTGACTGCATGATGGCTGTGCTGTGAAGGCATGCGCCATTGTTGTCTTTAAATAGATGCGAGCGCTTGAATTTGAAGGAAACAGTCTGTTTTGTATGGGATATTAAGGTAGCTTTTTTTTTTTTTAAATGTATTTCCCATTTTGATGAAGACTACATAATTTCCAGAGGAAGAGATTTACTGTATTTTATTTTTTGCAATCAGTGTTTAATGTCATTCTTGTTGCACAGATCACAAGATGGGGCTGTACAATTGTTAAAGAAAAAGACAATAGGGTTTGTCTTGTTGTCACCTTTCTTTGCATTCAGTGTAAAGGAGCGTCTTCCTTCTTGTTTGCCTCCATCTTTCCTGCCTGAGAGATACTTGTATAGCTTCCAAGAAACTTGAGGGAGGTCACAATTATACAGCAGTAAACAACCAAGAGATCTGTGTGTGTGTGTGTGTGTGTGTGTGCGTGCGTGCGTGCGTGCGTGTGTGTGTGTGTGTGTGCTGGCGCGCGTGCATACGTGTTGTCCTTTTACATCTTCTGATGTGGCATAAAGGCAAACAAAATTGCTCTAAAGGGACTTTCCTGTTTTTAGTTTTCAGAAGGTTTAAATCCTGTTGTTTCCAGACTGGGTGACCAAACTTTTTCAACGGAGGTCCGCATATTAAAAAAATCCAATCTTTTTTTGTATTTTTATATCTGTTAAAGGCTTAAACATGATCTATATACAGTCTTATTTAAAGACAAAAACGAATGTGAATGTAACACCCCACCAAGAACTGATAAAAATGCTCAAAATATAAGAGTTGAATGTAAGCCCAGAAGCATAAATACAGGAGTTAACCTTACCTGGCTCATTTGAACAAGGGAGTCGTGTTGATCATTACTGTTTATGAAGTCATCAAAAAGTATTTTTCCTTGCAGCAAGTACATCTCCAGGAAACTTTTTGACCTCTACATACACAGTACAATAGTACCTCAACTAGTAGTTCTATGCAGTGTTGGGTTAGTTACTGAAAACCAGTAACTAGTTACTTTACTAGTTACTTTATTTCAAAAGTAACTCAGTTACTAACTCAGTTACTTACACCAAAAAGTAATGCGTTACTGTGAAAAGTAACTATTTAGTTACTTCTTTTTTTCTTCTTTTTTTTTTAAAGCTCCCATTAATGCCCTTTTTGCCTTCATTTCAGTACTGTTATTGCACTGGAGAATAATACAATCTGTTGATCAACTTGACATACATTTTTATTTTCCTTTTAACATAATTAATGAAAAACAGTGCAACATAAAAAGGCATTCCTCCTTTCTTTAAACTTGGACCAATGACCATTAATAAAAAACAAGTTTAAGTGCAACATAAGAAGGCACATCATCTTCCTTGAAACATAGGTAGTGAAATAAAGTCTGACATCTGGAGTGATGCTGCTGTCTTCCACACTTGGAGCCATGGATTGTAGAATCCTTGTTTTCAGTGGCAGGATCATTGACACAGATGGTGAAGTTTCAGTGCTCAGTAGAGATGTAACACTTTTGAGGGGTTTAAGCACCTGGAGGACCTCCTCTGCCACTCTCACATCATCATCAGACAGGGTGACATTTGTCTTCAGGGTGTTGTGGGTCAATGCAGAGTATATAGCTGCCTGCTGTTCCAACATATCATAAGTGGAGTTCCACCTCGTTGGGACATCATGTATGAGCAGGCAGCTTTAGCATTTCTTGCTTTGTCTTAAGCACATGAGCAGCTGTTGTGCTTGGGTGGAAGTAAGAAACCTTTCTGATCCTCCCAAAGAGGCGCTCCATCCTATTGACTGAGATTCCCTTCTGTGATGCCAAATTCACTACATGTGCAAAGCACCTATCTGTGGTCCCAGTCCTGCCTTATTCTCTGTAATTATTTGATTTTTGGCATTATCACGTGTGACTGGGATATCTTTATCTTCCATTCCTCCACTGCTTGTGTCAGTACCTGCGCAAGGTGACTCTCGTAGAGGGGGCGTGTCTTCTCATCTCCCAGTCTGCTGTGATGAAGTGAGCGCTTATAGTTCCGCTGGACGTCCACCCGTCTGTCATGAGCGCAACATTTGATGCTCGGGATAGTTCATCCACAACTTTTTTCTTCTCCTGCTCATAAAGATCTGGCACAATCTTATTGCTGAAGTGGGTGCGCGACGGGATGTCATAACGTGGTTCAAGCACGTTCAGCATATGTTTAAAACCCTCGTTTTGCACAACAGAGTCTGCACTTATAAACACACCGATTCAATGGCGGGGGCGTTCAAGCTCCTCCGTTACTCCGCTCGCCATGACCACGCTGTGTGTGGACTGAACGTGCCAACAACTTTTTTTTTTTTGTTTCATATATCAAACCGCGGATCACGTGTGTGCCTCATCCCCTCCCCACACACACACACACATAGACCGCGCCTCTTTTCTTCTCTCCGGCTTGTGACAGAGGAAGATTCAGAAGAACGACACCGCAGCACTTCTGTTTCTAGCCGATACTACATCAAAAGTAACGTAAAATAACGCAGTAACGCATCATGTAGTAACGGTAACTAAATTACTGAATTAAAAAAAATAACGTGTTAGATTACTAGTTACCGCCGAAACTAACGGCGTTACAGAAACGCGTTACTTTGTAACGCGTTAGTCCCAACACTGGTTCTATGGTAGAGCTCTTATCTCAAATCAACATCGCCCATTAAAATGAATTGACATCAATTTAAATTGGTGTTTGGGTTCCCCAAAACAGTACAATTTTAACGTGTACCATGCCTTTTAAAAATAAAAAATAATTTTTTTTTTGATAATATTGTATGAAGAACAATACAATTCAATATACAACAAACAATTACAGTAGTTTTATGAAGTAATAATGTACAGCATTTACTCTGGAGAGTGGACTTCTATGTCATGTCCTTCAAACTTCTCCATCAAACACACCACAGCAGCTTCTCCATATTCTCATGGATGAATGTCCTCTGTTCAGAAGCACTGTAATGTTAACACCCTTGGCTGTAAACCTGGACAATATGGCCTAAATCTCAGATTTTTTCACAAAAAATGTGATTTCCGATTTCCCATGAATATAAATTACTTTTATTTTATCTAAAACCGACACACTAAAACAAAACCAGCGTTTAAGGTCCCCCTCCTCGGACAAATTTTTACACGGCTAAGTGCGCCGTGTATTTCTTGAATCTCCGGCACTTAGCTGCCGGACTCATTGATTGGTTACAAACTGAGCTTTGTATGGGCTCATTGATCGTTTACAAACTGAGTTCAGAGAGGAAGTGACGCCAGAAAGACCGCGCCCACACAGGAAGTGACGCCAGAAAGAACGCGCCACAGCCAACTTCATAACAACCAGAGCTATAACCAGCTAACTCGGACGGCAAGAGATTTTTTGAATGTCCGATCAGCTGTGATTCTACTTACCGAAAAACTTTGTCCCTTCCTCCCGTGGATGTGACATAGGCAGTGTGTGACTACAAATATTGCTTTATGGATATGACTGTGAAATGGCCAGGCAGTGTGCATCTTCGCTAACTCTGCCATTAGCGCGCAGCTGAAAGATGGAACCATCCCCTTCGTGTCCCAAACAACTGCTGGAAGATGAAGTTCTTTTGGGGGACCCAGCTTATTCCCTGACGCCATATCTCACGAAAGAATACCCCAACGTTGGAGTCAACACAGGCTGGATTGCAAAAATGGAAAATGAAGATGAAGGCAAAAGAGAGAGTGTCCTGACCAGACATTTAGATCCCTAGATTAATTGTTGTAATTGTTGTAAAATGTTCTTTATCACATTGTCTACTTTCTCATTTCGATTTAAGATATCATTCATTTATGATGGCTCAGGTGTGATTCACTACAACAGGGCCCCGCAGCACACTGGATTCTAGTTAATTGAAATACCACAACACCGGATATTGTTCAAAGGAGATACATTTTAATTTAAAAAATTGCACACAAACCACAGCAAACAAATGTAAAATGCACATCAAACTATTTACAATATAGCTCTTTTATATAACTTCACAGTGAAGTAAAGTCATCTACTGGAGAGCTTGGAGCAAATGGACGCTCAGGTGGATTTTTTTTTTCTGTGCATGTGTACTAGGTAGCGTTGCGCCGGCAGACGGAGGGGGCGGTAGTCTTAAACGGTGGCATTGTTGTGTGTGGACACGGATATGGTTAGGTGAGATTTACCCTGGATAACCTTATCCGGCTTAGTGTAAACGGGGCCTAAGACTGGATGATTTGGGTTGATCTTACAAGGTTTGATGTGGCATTCACTACGCCAACTAGCAGCGGGGAAGGGCTTGAAACTCATAAATTTGCTCCAACTTCAAACACAACAATTAGCCCAGAGACGGCTCTTATCCTAAAACACTCATATGTTGTGGCATTTGTAAGTCGAGGTTCCATTGTAATTCAAATCATTTTTGTTAGATCTCAGCTGGTGAAATGTCAGCTGTTAAAAATCTGCCATTGACAGGAAAGTTTTAATAGTGTAAGTGACCCTGAAGACGCCATGTTATTTGTTGGACACGAGAGGTCGTGGCACAATGTACACGTCACATACTGTATGCCGTCAAATCTTTAATTAGTTGACAACATTATTTGGACCGTTGACAAAAATGCAAGTGTGACTGCAAACAGACTGCACTAAAGTGACCACCAAGTATGTGTTTTTAAACATTTGGTCCAGACCAGAGTACCAGACTACAAGTGTAAATGCACCTTAAAAATCTCACTTAGCAATGTTTTGGACACCGCTGGCCTAGAGTCCATTCTGGTTCAGAGAGTTGTACGTGTGTGTCTGGGTTAGAATCAGAATCAGAATCAGAAATACTTAATTAATCCCCGAGGGGAAATTTTAATTATCAGCACAATCCCATTCAAGAGCAGACAAACATTACAGGGAGACAGAACAGGATCTCTGACGGGTCTGCCAACTTCCGGCGCCCCTTACAAAAAAAGGTGAGATACAGGGTTAGGGGTGGTGTTCTGGTCTTCAGTTGCAGTCCGCCAACACTGGGGGCTTGTTAGTAAGTGAGCTTTTTAGACCAACTTGTAGTAGGCAGAGGATACTTTGCTGAGAGAATGATTAATAATATTCCCCTCCTGGCAACGTTGAAGTGGATGTGCAGAGGAATTTGTTCTGTGTGTGTTAGAATTGAGATGATTAGCTTTGTGTGTGTGTGTCTGTGCGCGCGTGAATTCGTGTTTTTGTATGATTTACGTAGTCAAGTCTGATTAGTTACGTAGATTTTGCCGTTGATCTTGCTTTGTGCTCTTTGTCATATCTTGTTACATTATACCTTTTTTTGTAATTCATTGCGACATTAATACTCCTTATGCAGATTTTTTTTTTTTTTGTTCTTTTTTAGAAAATGTGACTTTTGACATCTACTTTAAAGGGGAACTGCACTTTTTTAAACATTTTGCCTAAAATTCACATCCCTACGTGAGACAAGAACATGCACGCCTTTTTTATCAATCAATCAATCAATGTTTATTTATATAGCCCTAAATCACAAGTGTCTCAAAGGGCTGCATATGGAGTTTATGAAGTCTAAACTAGGGCTATTCAACTACATAATGAAGAGGGACGCAGTTTCAAGAGCTCAGGGGCCAGGCATTGAAATTTGGATGTTTCTTCCTTTGAGACTGCGTTTACTTAATTGCAAAGTAAACACATTGGCTTTCACACTGCACTGTCCATAAATAAAAATGTTCTGCCCTCGCAATTCGTTTCCAGCATGTGCTAATAGACAGATTAACAGCATGAAGAAAACATTTTTTTGTTGAGGATTGATGTTTTTTCTTTAGAATTATTTTCCTACATCAGTTTTATTTTTGACAAGTCTTCCCTCATTTAGGTTTGTAAGACTGAACAATACAAACATAAAATAAACACATCCATTGTGTATTTTACACAATTAATTTCCATTGTGTATTTTACATAAATAAAATGGAAAGTTTAGAGTTAATACACAATAAACTACATATGTTTACGCATATATAAATTAAACAATATCCTCAGCAAACATGAATGTGGCTCAACACAATTAAACCTAAGGTGTAGCGTTATTGTCCTCTACTCGTCAGATTTACCGCTACATGTATTACTGTGTTACTCAGACAAATAACAACAAGACCACACATACAAAAGACATCACAAAATCAGCAGTTTCTATACAAAATAAACTAAATATCTTTTTGCACAATATCTACTTACAAAGATCTGATCAAGTTTCGTGATGAAGCTTACAGCTGTGGATTTGTACCGTTGTTGCTGGTCTGGAACAGTGTGTCCGCCGCTTAAAATGTCCGACAGAAAACAATAACTCGAGCATTGTTTCTAGGCGGAACATTGATACTTTGTTGTCCAGTTGTTGACAAAAGTCTTTTTTTTTTGCAATTTATTGAAGATTTTTTTCAAGGTAGGTTGTGCAATTTTTTGAGTACCGTATTTGCCGGACTATAAGGCGCACTAAAATCTTTTTTTTTCTTAAAACTCGACAGTGCGCCTTATAACCCGGTGCGCCTAATGTAAGGAATACGTTTGGTTGAGCTTACCCACCTCGAAGCTATTTTATTTGATACATGGTGTAATGATAAGTGTGACCAGTAGATTGCAGTCAAACATAAGAGATAAGTGTAGGCTGCACTGTGATGGCAATATGACTCAAGTAAACAACACCAACATTTTATATGTTCCATTGAACATATAGAACATTACACACGGCGCTTAAAAATCTTATCGGCGGTATAGCTCGGTTGGTAGAGTGGCCGTGCCAGCAACTTGAGGGTTCAAGGTTCGATCCCCGCTTCCGCCATCCTAGTCACTGCCGTTGTGTCCTTGGGCAAGACACTTAACCCACCTGCTCCCAGTGTCACCCACACTGGTTTAAATGTAACTTAGATATTGGGTTTTACTATGTAAAAGCGCTTTTGAGTTACTAGAGAAAAGCGCTATATAAATTTAATTCACTTCACTATCAAAATATTTTAGTACGACTTTGGTAAGCTATGTAGCCGCACTGCTTGATGTACTTCAACATACAATTATTATTATGGCTTGTGTATAAGGTAAGACATAATATCTGACACGTCCGCCTTTGTAGTCCGTGCCAACACCGTAGTCGATAAGCTTCTACTTGTTTCTATCTTCTTGTTACGACTCTTTTAATGAGCCCTATAATCCGGTGCGCCTTATATATTAAAAACGATCAAAAATAGACCATTCATCGGCAGTGCGCCTTATAATCAAAGGTCCTATGGTCCAGGAAATACGGTAGTCTTTTTCTACTCATCCCTCTGCTGCTTCATTGTCAAACAATAGGCTGATTGGCAACACTAACATTGGCTGTATTGTTTGAATGTGAGTGTTAATGCTTGTCTTTTTGTGTTGGTCCTGCGATGAGATGTCCCTAAAAGCCAAATAGTGTTGTAAATTTGCCCGTCGTCTGCCGCGACTCGTTCAGGGGTTGCACTGTCCATCTTCACCTGGTTTATGAGTAAAATGTCCATTAAAAGTTGATGTTTCTGAATGATTAGTTGCAGCGTCAACAAAGATGTCGATGTTGCGGTCTTTGCTCACTCTTCACAAGAAGGTAAATACCCAGTCAACGACAGCTGCGGTTGCTCCTTCAGGAGACACTGCCCCTTCGTGTTTTGGAGGAGAATTACAAGTCACGCGCCAGCCTCCGTGGAAGAGCTATAAACAAATCAAGACGTCGTCAAGCTACGTGACGGCAGAGTATATTACAGCTTTTAAATTCAGAAAATGGGGATATAATCTATGTAAAATCCCTCTAAAAAAATCTCAAACAACATTTTATATACATGGTCTAAGTAATAGTAGTAACAGGCACATTCATTTTAACATTATTTACCTGATATTTTTGAGCCTGAATATACGGAGGATGCGCTACAATTTTTAGAAGCTGGGTGCTAAGCAGATCCAGCTGAAAACACACAAAGCATCAGGTAATGGTATTGCTAAGTGCTAAATAAGAAATACAGACTATGAACATAAAACAATCGATTCATGTACAATGTTTGCTCTCATTTTCAGCAAAAGACTTGTGTTACCCGTTCAGAAGATGACTTCATCATATTCCTCACTCTTCAGGTTAAAAATGCTGGGAGCAAACAAACGTCTTGTCGATGTCTTTAGTTCCAAATTGAATTTCAAAGTTGACCAACTTCTCGGCTTTTGACCACAACCTTCTACTATACAGGTGCGAGGCAGGATTTGCAATCTGGCACAAACTTTCCCCAACTCAGAGGCGATGCAGCAGCAGCAGCTAAGTAGGCCAACAGCTGCAGTACGTTAACCCTGTGCCATGTTGCTCAAAGTAGTTCCTTGGTGTTAGCTTTTACAATAATAATGTCGCTAATACTTGGTTAATATGCAGGTCACATCATGTAATTAAAGTATTGCTGCCGTTTTTTTAGATGTTTTTAGAGGGCTTTATAAGTGGAATCGATGACTGCCATTAGCGACATTGTTAGCCACCTCCTGCTAGCATTCATTATGGGCCTGCACCCATTCACATGCTGCAAAGCAGCAGTGAATGCTTTGTAAGTAGCCCATTATATTATTGCTTGGACTAATGCTTTATAGTTCTTCTATCTTTTTCTGCCATGGTTAAAGGCGAACTACACTTTTTTAAATTTTGTACATCATTCAAAATCCTTATGAGCACATAAGTTTAAATTTTTTTTAATGCCCTCTAACAAGTAAATAAATGCAAGAAAAAGTTTGCTTACAATGGAGCCTATGGGAGTCGCTCTATTCCTCCTATAAAGAGCTTAAAACACATTGCAAAAACTTTTCATATACCCACTGTAAGTATATATGTAATGTAATAACAGGCACACTAATAACTACATGTAATATTTAAGTATTTTGCTCATTTTAAGCATACAGCGGAGCATTAATTTCACAAACGCATCACAACGTTCGCGTTTTCCTTCAACAACAATGATTACTACTCACTGCAGACATCAGGAGAGAAACTAAACATAATTAAATATCACTTACTGTACAATGTTTGCTCTCACTTTGTTGCCGACTGTTAGGATGTTAATATATTACGGGGTGGGGTGGAATGAAACATTTTGGGTCTTTTTCGCCATTTCCGGGTTTTAAGTTGGCTGTCAAGGTGCACCTACTTCTCAGTTTATGTCCACATCATTTTACTATCAAGAAAGGGGCATGGTTTACAATCTAGAATAAACTTTCAAAAGCTCTGAAGCAAGAAAGCAGCTCACCAGCTGATGTCAATACAGCAGCATAAGGAAGTTACTTCTGTCTGATCAATGTGCCGCTAAATGTAGGTCCTTAACAATGGCTCTTATAGTAACAATGTCGCTAATACTTGGTTAATATTCAGTTCACAAAATGTAAATGGAGTATTGTCTGCGCTTTTTGGATGGTTATTAGAGATGCGCGGATAGGCAATTATTTCATCCGCAACCGCATCAGAAAGTCGTCAACCATCCGCAATCCACCCGATCTAACATTTGATCAGAACCGCATCCGCCCGCACCCGCCCGTTGTTATATATCTAATATAGACGATGCAAGGCATTAGTGAGGTTATAAAGCTTTTGCCTGTTAAAGAAAAGAGACTGATCCAATGCAGCATTCGCGTGCCACGCTGTCACGACCCAGACGCACACCAGTGCGCAATCATATGGGAGCCGCGCTGAGCGCACCTCCAAGCGCGTCTCGCTGCCGGCGACGGCCGGGTATATGGGCCCGACGCTCCAGCGCCATCCATTTTCAGGGCTAGTTGATTCGGCAGGTGGGTTGTTACACACTCCTTAGCGGGTTCCAACTTCCATGGCCACCGTCCTAGCTGCTGTCTATATCAACCAGGGTGAGCCCCACCCCTTTCGTGAGCGCACTGCGCGCAGAGTGACCCCTGTTACGCGCCCCCGGCAACAGGGGTGGCGGGCAGGTAAGCTGCGCGGGCGGAGCGCGCGGAGTGACCCCTGTTACGAGCCCCCGGCCACGGGGGTGGCGGGCAGGTAAGATGATGCTTACCTGCTGCGCGTGACGCCGGCCGCGGCGAAGGCGGACGAGGCGGGGTGTCGGTGCGGTGGGCGCGGTGGTGACCCTGGACGTGCGTCGGGCCCTTCTCGCGGATCGCCTCAGCTACGGCTCCCGGTGGGGCCCTCTCGGGGGAAGGGGCCTCGGTCCCGGACCCCGGCGAGGCGTCGGGGGCCTTCTCCGCTCCGTAAAAGTGTCCATCTCTTTTTTTTTTTCCTTCTGTTGTGGCATATGCTGCAGGTGCCTGCTCGTTTTTCGTATGTGGTTAACAACATTTAACTATGTATATATATTTCCGAATTGGTTTAACTGCCACCCGCCTGAATCTATTTAAAATCTAATTTTTTTAAATTTCAATCGCCCGACCCGACCCGACCCGACCCGCTGATAAAATCTAATTTTTCGTCGCGCGGGTCTCACTTCCTGTTGGATGGGGTCCGTGCCCGTGTGGCCCGACCTTGCGCTGTGGGGTCTCTGTTGGTGACTTGGTGTGGTGGCGGCGCAGCCCCCGTGTCTGGTCTGGATGCTGTGTCTCGGTTGTTTGGGCGGTGGTGTGTTTGTGCGGGTTTGGGTTGGGGTGGGGGGCCTTTTGGTTGGGGTGGTTGTTGGTGTCTCTTGTTTGCGTGTTGGCGTTCGGGCTGACCGGCGGGCTGGCGCCGGCTGGTCTCCGTGGCCCTGGTGGCGTGTGGTTGCTGGTCGCAGTTTTTTTTTGATCGCTTTGATTTGATTGGCTGGTGCTGGCTGTCTGGGGTTATTGCGGCTGCTGTTTCTGCTGCCGTTTGTTTGTGGTGTGGGCGCCCGTGGCTGCTGGGTCTGGTGCAGGGGTGTGGCTGATGTTGTGACTGGTGGCAGCGCGCGCGCGTGATGGCTGTCAGGGCTGACGAACTGTATATGTATGTATATGTGTGTGTATGTATGTATGTTTATATATGTGTATGTGTACATATGTGTATGTATATGTATATATGTGTATGTGTGGGTATGTATACGTGTATGTGTGTATGTGTATGTATATATGTATGTATGTATGTATATTTCTGGGGGTACGCTCTGGGCCTGCCTGTCAGACGGGGGTCGACGCCTCAGGCTACTGCATCCGAACTGCGTGTCTGGAGCTCCTGGGTCCCGCTGTCCATCCCTTCCGGGTGCCCGTCTTGGTTGGGGCCTGTTGGGCCTAGTCCCTGCGTCTATTGTGGTAGCTTGGTGCTGCAAGGTATTCCGAGGTGCTGCGAGTCGGCCAGTTGCTGGGGTAGTGACCTTGTTTGTCAGCATGTCTGTGATCTTCTTTTAATTCTTTTTTTTTTCTAATTAATTAATTAATTAATTAATTAATTTATTTATTTATTTATTTTTTAATATATTTTATTAATATTATTTTTTAATTTTCCCCTCCCTCAGGGGGGGGGCTCGGCGGGGCGGTTGCTGGTTGTTCCATCTCTATCGTTGGGGTCCCTGCGGGTGGGGTGGGTGGTTCCCGTGGCCCTGTGCCTGGGTGGTCCTGCGGCGGCCGGTTTGGGTGGGGTGGCCGGGGGCTGGCCTCGCCGCGCTCTCCGGGGGTGGGGGGTGGGCTCGTGGGGGCCCGGTTGCCGGTGGGGCGGGGGCGGTCTTCCCGTCCGGTTGCGGGGAGTCTCTGGGTCCCTCGGGCGGGGCGTCTCGCCTTTCTGCCCGTGTGGGGTGTGGTCTCTCGCTGGCTTGGGGTCTGGCTGTCCCCTGCTTTTCTCGTGCCCTGTCCTCTGCCGGGTGCGTCTGTCTGCGGCCTGCTGCTGGCCCTTGTGGGCGGTACGGTGGGTCAGGCTCTGGGGTTCCTGTCGCTGGCCGGCTTGGCTGCGTGGGGGCGGTGGTCCCTGGTTCCCTGGGCACCACGCCTCCTGTTTGTGGGTTGGGCTCTCGGGGGTGATGGGGCCGTGCTCTGGCTCCCACGCACTCTGGGAGTCAAATGTATTGTACATGCAAATTCACATATGCTCACATACGTACATAGGTACCTACGCTCCCACATACATACACAAATACAGTACATATTTACCTACCTAATGTTCGTACATCCACACGCACATTCAATATACAAACATACACATACACATACTGTACATATACATTCACTGTACAAACACATATACACATTCTGTACATATACATTCATTGTACAAACACATATACACATTCTGTACATATACAAGTACATATGCATACTTACACTCATGCACATAATCACGTTTCATCAAACATATATTAACGTTGTTGCCCTAGGGTAAACTGGGTGTAACACATGGCACACTGACAAAGCTTAACCTATTGTGACTATAACAATCTACAAGGTTAATGTAGGTTGCTTCTCTTTCTCCCCCTCCATTTTTCTGCATTCTTTCGTATCTCAAGTTATCATTACGTATATGTATTGTTGCATTTAAACAACTGTATTGTTGATAATAAAGGTAAATTATTGGTATTGTTCATTATCAATAGCGCTATTTCTATTGGTATTTGTATTGATCCATTTGTAGTGTAACAATGCTCATTGTCATTTCTGTATTATTTTTTATTTTTCGCTAACTGCTTATTTGCTATTACTTTTACCATCATATTTGTACATGTCATATTTGCTGATGTTGCTCTATTGTTGTTGTTGTTGTTGTTTGCTGTTGTTGTTTTTGTCTCTCTGTCTAATCCCCCTCTTGTCCCCACAATTTCCCCCTCTGTCTTCTTTTTTTTTCTCTTTCTATCCCCTCCTGCTCCGGCCCGGCTGCACTAAATGATAATATAAATACATTTAATAAAGTCAAATACAAATAAGGCAACAAGAGAAGTATCCTACACTTCTCTTTTGTAAAGTAAATCTGAACAGCCGACATGGGCATCTACATCAACTATATGATTTGCCTGAGAAGCTGGACAGGAAATAAAAAAAATAAAAAATAAATCTAATTTTTTTAAATTTAATCCGCCCGATTCGCGGATAATCCGCGGACTCCGCGGTTGTGCCCGCAAACCGCGCATCTCTAATGGTTATATATTGGGTTTTATAGTCTGAATAGACGCAATGATGTCAGGGCTCTTATTGGCTCCATTTTAGGATTACTTTTATTTATGTTTATTTACTGGTTAGAATGCATAAAAATACATGTGTGTTCTTGTCTCTCATAAGGATTGTGAATTATAGGCACAATTCCCCCAAAAAGTGTAGTTCCCTTTTAATACAGGACAAACCGGCCAACGAACCCCAACATATCTTATATCGTTGGGAATGTCTCGATTGCGTCGACAGTGCTACTTTATTTTTGGAAAAAAAAATTGTTACCATGGCGATGCTATTAAGTGAAAAGACCCTCAGTGGGCCCATTGATTTGGTACCCCACCTTTTATAATGGTATTTTTTCAGGGAACCGCAGAATGAGGCGAGATTACCTCTTCTTGTAGCTCGGTGCTGAATATTAGAGATCGACAAATTTTTTTTTTTCAGAGCCGATACCGATTTTTAGTAGTCAAGGATGACGATAACCGATATTTGCAGCCGATATTCATTTGCAGTAAAACGTATTTAAACGTGAATAGTATACGTCAATAAACAGCTGGACAAGGTTTTAAGACATTTTTTTTGTTTGTTATTTTTTCCCACATATTTTTTTAGGAAACGTCAAACCAGTAGTGACATATTGTTTTATGGGGGCACTAATGCTGTAGTTAATTTAAAAATATGGAATTTGTCTACATCACAATAATATTTTTTTTTTTGCGGTTTATGGATTCAATACACTGTAAGGTTTCCTCGTGAGGTATCCTGAAATATTGGTTGGTTGTAGGTTGAAGTTTATTTGGAACATTTATACAGTTTCAATATATTATATCACATATTCTACATATTTTCATTTCTCTTTACATGTACAAAAAGGAGTAGGAAGACGCAAAGCTTATTCAATCCTACCAATTTTCCCCAGTAAAGAAGAGCAAAAACTAGAATTCCCAGGAAAAAAATGGAAGTTCTGACAAGTTCTTGCTGTTGGCGATCAGCTCTCCAAGGAGAGAAAGAGAGGGAGTGTCTAAATGTTTAGTACATTAAAAAGGATATGCTATTTTGCTAGCATGCTTACTATTAGCATTTATGTATTTTACTCCTATAAAATACAAATATATACCAGACATGGTGTATGAACATAATTTTGCCTTGCTACTTTTGGTATTTCCTCCTATGCTAGCATGCGAATGTATTATACTAGCATTTTAGCAAATGTTTTGTTTCTAACCTTAAACATCATGGATTTTGATACTTGGCGCCATCTTAGAAGAATGTTCTTCTGTGTTACCATGCTAACATTAGCAGTTTAACATTTTGGTTAATTTTATTTGTGTGAACTTAAAAATCATGACTTTTGATACTTTGCGTCGTCTTAGAAGTATGCTAACTTCTATGTTAGCATGTTAATGTTGGCATGCTAATGTTTTATGCTAGCATATTTGCAAATGTTAATGTAAATCTAAAAATATTGGCTTTTGATGCTTGGTGCCACCTTGGAAGTACGTTAACTTTTCCTACGTTAGAATGATTATGTTAGTATGCCAAAATTTTGGTTTATTTTAGATAAAATGCTAGCATCATTTTATCTAATTTTTTTCATTTAAACCGAAAAATCCTTGATTTTTCTACTTGACGGCATCTTAAAAGTATGCCAACTTTTCTAATGTTATCTTGCCAATGTTAGCTTGCTAATGTTTTATGCTGGAATATTTGCTAGTTTTATTCGTGTAAACTTAAAAATCATGGATTTTTACTCTTAGCACCATCTTAGCAGTATGTAAACCTCTCCTATTTTATCATGCTTACCTTTTATGCTAGCATTTTATCAAATGTTTTCGCATAAACCTAAAAATAATGTATGCTAACTGTTCTTGTTTACATGTTATCGTTTGCATGCTAACGTTTTCTGCTAGCAATTTAGATGGATAAGTTTAAACCTAAAAATCTTTAATTCTGATACTAAGCATTCATGTTAGCATAAACACGCTATTTATTAATTTTTTATATATATTTTTTTACTTGGGTTTCACATTAACATTGGCGATGGCCAGAGTTTCACAGCACAGATAACATCAACATTTTTGCTGGAATTTTCTAACTTACTATTTAAAATGCATAGAAAAGAAATATGTGTGGTCTTGTCTCACATAGGGTTTGTGAATGATAGGGAACATTTTTTAAAAAGTGTGGCACCCCTTCAATACATTAATTTTATTGAATTATTTTTGTCTTTTTTGGTTATGTATGTAGTTTGTCATTTATAGAGAAAAATACCACAAAATACTTGCTGTTTCTTTTTTATATGGCTCTATTTATTATTTTGGATGTCTAACAAGTTCATTACCAAGACAACATAGAAAAGTAGTTGGAAAAAACGTGCCCAAATAACCTGCCAAGCTGCTCATTGTCCCTTAACAGTCTCATTGGCGTGACTGTTCAGAGGTTGCCACTCCAGGCCGTCTGTCAGCCCATGGCCTCGACTCTCCCTTCAGGAAGACAAAGCTCCCGTTCTTCCTGGGGAAAGCCCCCACCCTGCTGGAATACTCCACTCGCCTACGGTGCAAGGGAAGGCGGAGAGACTGAACGTTTAAAAAAGAGCGCAAGATCATAGGTCTTCAGTGAAGCTTCATTCGGCAAAGTGCAGAGTGAGGAGTGCTCTACAATCTTAGTTTAAACGACAAGAAATGTCTGGATCCCAGTAATGGGGCCCAATTTTTTCCTCAGAGATCAGCTGACAAGCCCAGACGTTTTTCAGCGCAGCTGTGTCTTGGTGTTTGCATTGCTGAAGATTGTACTCGCATGAAAGATTCCTTCTAAAGGAATGTACGTTCTGGGAGGCACAATTACATTTTCAGATTCCTTCTTACACACATACAGGGGATGCGTGAATTCCAGGAGGGTCCTGCGTGTCTCGCCAGGACACCGGCTAGAATCTGAGAGCAAAATCACTTGCTGTTGTTGTTTCATGCTGCTTAGCACTAATGAGGATGTTGAGAATACTGCACTACAAAACACAAACCATTTTTTTCATGGAAAGGGTTTTTTTTGTGAACAAACATGCTCTTCATTTATGTAAATGTCAACAAAAGCATTTTTTTGCAATAACAACACATTGACCCAGGACTTGATTGGAAGGTCCACATTTATGGTTGCAATTGTAATTGTATAATGCTAGTAAACCAAAGTCAACCTTATTATTTTTGTAGAGGCAGATCGCAGTATATTTTAAGCCATGTCGTGCAAACATTTATTAAGAAACCAAACAAGAGAAGAAGAAAAAATTAAGCTCCCTCCAGGTTTTGTACTTCCTCAAACTGTCATTGCACTGGTAATGATATCATATTTCCCTGAAAGTATTATATCATCATATCTCAAATTTGTGTTTCACACCAAGCGACAGTCATGTGGAGAAATTGCTGACTCTGTTTATTCCGTTGAGTCAGTCCCCAGCACCAAAGTGGACACACTCGCTTGTGTTCAATGCAACAAACAAACAATAGCAAACACGGGCCTGTTGCCGCGGTGATCTTTCACGGTTGTCGTCTATAGCAACATTGTTGCCTTGGCCTCGCTATCAGGCCACCGACCGTCGTGTCCGGGTAAGATTAGTGCTCTTGACCGTTCTACTTGGCCACCACTTTGCTTCCACATCCAACAAAATATTGTTTGGTATATAAAAGTCATACTGCATGGCATGATGTGTGCTCTACTGTAGTTTCGGATGCAAGTGTCTTGTAGTTCTAACCTGGGGGTGTCAAACCAGGTGCTGTGCGGTGAGGAGTAAAGCGGAGGAATGTATGGCATACCTGCCAACATTGAGACCTCCGAATTTGGGGGGTGGCGGGGGTGTATATATTTTCAAGTATTTCTTATATATAAATATATATATATATATATATATATATATATATATATATATATATATATATATATATATATATATATATATATATATATATATATATATATATATATATATATATATATATAGGGCAGCACGGTGGAAGAGGGGTTAGTGCGTCTGCCTCACAATACGAAGGTCCTGAGTAGTCCTGGATTCAATCCCAGGCTCGGGATCTTTCTGTGTAGAGTTTGCATGTTCTCCCCGTGACTGCGTGGGTTCCCTCCGGGTACTCCGGGTACTCCGGCTTCCTCCCACTTCCAAAGACATGCACCTGGGGATAGGTTGATTGGCAACACTAAAATTGGCCCTATTGTGTGAATGTGAGTGTGAATGTTGTCTGTCTATATGTGTTGGCCCTGCGATGAGGTGGCGACTTGTCCAGGGTGTACCCCGCCTTCCGCCCGATTGTAGCTGAGATAGGCTCCAGCACCCCCCGCGACCCCGAAGGGAATAAGCGGTAGAAAATGGATGGATAAGATATATATATATATATATATAAATAATCCGTTCATGAATGAGTATATCCGTTCGGCCATTGTGTTCAATGGAGAAGACTGATCTACAAAATTTGCAGGCAGCATACCCCTTCCCCTTCGAGCTGTCCTGGATGAACTGAAATAATTTTTTCCAATCATTTTGGAACTTGCGAGCGCACTTCTTCTTCTTACTCGTCGTCGCCATGTCTCTTCTGCGTTCTTCTGCTTCGTCTCTGTTATGTTTTTGAACATTACTACTTGCCGTAGTTTTGAAGCAACGCATGATGGGAATCCGGATGTTGTGTGTCAGTGTATTAACGAGCCGGCTAGAATAAACACACACTGAGAAATAGCTCCATGCCTACCTACTTTATGGATTATAGATAAACCTACGAATAACGGAGACATATATAATAGTCTCCTTTTCAGGTGAGAGAGGACGCTAAAGGCAGTGCCTTTAAGGCACGCCCCCAATATTGTTGTCTGGGTGGAAATCGAGAGAAATTTGGGAGAATGGGTGCCCCGGGAGATTTTTGGGAGGGGCACTGAAATTCGGGAGTCTCCCGGGAAAATCGGGAGGGTTGGCAAGTATGATGTATGGAGGTGGGCCAAATATAGGTAAACAATTGGTAAACTTGAAATATGTAAAGAAGTATTGTCACATAACCAAATTGATATTATTTGTCCATTGGATTTTATTGACTTTATTTCCTTTTATCCTCATCTCAATGGATTTTTCCTGGCGTATCAATTAGGCCTGGGCCGATAACACAATTTGTTGGCCGATATATCGTCTCAACATCAATGACTCACTATCCATGAACCTCACCACACGTCACTGGGTCAAACACACACAGCGTCACACATTTAGGTGGTGGACTGCTGACCTGCGGGCTCACTTGGTCTCCAGTCAGGAAGTAGAAGAAGAATGCAGCGTGCTTGTGTGTGCTGAGGCTGCTAAATGAGCTTTTGTTGCTCATGCTACATTGCTACCCTAGCTGGCGTTGTGGACTTGCTGTGTGATTGTATATTGAGTGTGCGCACGTACAATTGTGTGTTCCAGGCCCTTGCAGACACTTTTGGTGATGGTGGCTTTTTTTGTCTTATATTTGAGCAGGGTCTCGATGTATGGCCTGCCACTACCCCCTCACTTCCTGGACGTGGTCTCGCCAGGCCGTCCCTCCAGAAGTACTCCTCAAAAGTGTGGCCATGTAGTGGATGTTTGAAATTTACACACACACACCCACTGCAGTGCAGACAACAAAAGCTCTTGTGATGCATTCTTTTGTGACGTCAAACGCTCTGCCCGTGGGCAATGAGGAGCAGCACAGGATGTCCGACAGAAACACAGGGAATCACTCATAAGCGTTGTAGAGACGTTAAAATGTGTGTTTATGTGTCACTAATCCTTAGCAACTTTGCTAAGGGTTAAGACGTACAGACACGTTTTGCTTCACGACAGTCTTGTTCTCAACCAATTTTAATCACAATTTACACACATATTTGTGTACCAAATTTGGCGATTCTGCTAAACGCTCTAGAGCAGGGGTGTCAAACTTGTTTTTATTGAGGGCCACATCGCAGATATGTCTGCCCTCAAAGGGCCACTTGCAAATATGTGATTAAAAAAAAAAGGGTAAGTATTCGGCTCATGATATTGCATTATTGCCTAAGCATTTGATTATTTGCTTTTTTTACGTCCGCTTAAAAAACCCAAAATAGAATTTAGTGTAAAAAAACTCGCTCAGTTGCCAGAATTTTATCGTGAAAGTGAGTGTTTTTTACGGCATATTACTGTAAATGGAATGGAAAAACAGTACCACTCTTTTACAGTAAAATCTAGAGTTGTTGATTTTATAGTGTATTACTGTCAACACAAACAGTACCAAAGTTGTTTTTTTTGTACAAAAAAAAGAAAAATAATTTTACCGTAAAGTCTATTGTCATTTTTGCAGTGCACAATTTGATAACTTGTTTTGAAATCATAAGTTAAGGTGATATTCAAGTACTTATTTTTATTTTTTTAAATATATAATATTTTGTTGCATTATTAGATCATATTCAATTTTAAAAGATATGTATATAAAGATAAGCATGCAGTTTATGTATCTTTTGAATATCAATGAAAAAAGATCAAATAAATTTAATAAGAAAATATTCTTTATTAAAGCAAATTATTACCATTTTGCGGGCCATATAAAATGATGTGGCGGGCCAGATCTCGCCCCCGGGCCTTGAGTTTGACACTGGTGCTCTAGAGTTACAGTGAGTGTTTTGTAAAGTGAGGTAGAGGGAGCAACAGAGTCAATCCAACTTATAATACGGGTGTAAAAACAGGGCTACTGTGTGTTGTATTTGTCGAAAAAATAACAACACAAGCACCACTGTAGCGCTACATGTTTTGGCTAATTTCCCCCAATTTGTGTGTGGCGGTTCAGGAGAAAATGAGCTGTGATAGTTAAACACACACATACGTTACAGGGAGTCCTCGGTTCCTCACATAAATGTGATTACATTTTGTGTCACCCCCAAAGTGTCCCCTAAATCTTTTGAAAAACGTGGGAAAATATACAGACGTTGAAATATATTGCGATTCTTTTTCTTCCGATATGATAGCGATTTTTAATGTCTTGCATTGTCTTGCCTCTCTTGCAGTCCTTCTGGCACAGCCCATCGAGAACGAATGCATGGAGGGCTTGACGCTGAAGATCACCGACTTCGGCCTGGCCAGGGAGTGGCACAAAACCACCAAGATGAGCACAGCTGGCACTTACGCCTGGATGGCCCCCGAGGTCATCAAGTCCTCCACATTCTCCAAGGGCAGCGATGTCTGGAGGTGAGCTACTGATTTGTGAAAAAAAACTTGAAAGAAAAACTATGATTACCATTGGTTATCAAATTATCCAGCACATTTGATAATAATACTAATATGGTGAGCCAGAATATTAGGAACAATACCCAGTAGTGCGGTACACTGCAACTACAATAATAAACATGTTGTTAATTACATTAAGATTTGTATTTAATTAATGGGCAACATAGCAAGCACACTGCTGAAGTGTAAGGTTTTTGGGGGGATTTTGCACCTGGATGCAGAAGCTCTGGAAAAGGCTCTTGAACAGTGTTCTGTACAAAATTAGGCACTTCTGCACGCAACAGTCGAAAATACAGGTAAAAGCCAGTAAATTAGAATATTTTGAAAAACTTGATTTATTTCAGTAATTGCATTCAAAAGGTGTAACTTGTACATTATATTTATTCATTGCACACAGACTGATGCATTCAAATGTTTATTTCATTTAATTTTGATGATTTGAAGTGGCAACAAATGAAAATCCAAAATTCCGTGTGTCACAAAATTAGAATATTACTTAAGGCTAATACAAAAAAGGGATTTTTAGAAATGTTGGCCAACTGAAAAGTATGAAAATGAAAAATATGAGCATGTACAATACTCAATACTTGGTTGGAGCTCCTTTTGCCTCAATTACTGCGTTAATGCGGCGTGGCATGGAGTCGATGAGTTTCTGGCACTGCTCAGGTGTTATGAGAGCCCAGGTTGCTCTGATAGTGGCCTTCAACTTTTCTGCGTTTTTGGGTCTGGCATTCTGCATCTTCCTTTTCACAATACCCCACAGATTTTCTATGGGGCTAAGGTCAGGGGAGTTGGCGGGCCAATTTAGAACAGAAATACCATGGTCCGTAAACCAGGCACGGGTAGATTTTGCGCTGTGTACAGGCGCCAAGTCCTGTTGGAACTTGAAATCTCCATCTCCATAGAGCAGGTCAGCAGCAGGAAGCATGAAGTGCTCTAAAACTTGCTGGTAGACGGCTGCGTTGACCCTGGATCTCAGGAAACAGAGTGGACCGACACCAGCAGATGAAATGGCACCCCAAACCATCACCCAACCATGCAAATTTTGCATTTCCTTTGGAAATCGAGGTCCCAGAGTCTGGAGGAAGACAGGAGAGGCACAGGATCCACGTTGCCTGAAGTCTAGTGTAAAGTTTCCACCATCAGTGATGGTTTGGGGTGCCATGTCATCTGCTGGTGTCGGTCCACTCTGTTTCCTGAGATCCAGGGTCAACGCAGCCGTCTACCAGCAAGTTTTAGAGCACTTCATGCTTCCTGCTGCTGACCTGCTCTATGGAGATGGAGATTTCAAGTTCCAACAGGACTTGGCGCCTGCACACAGCGCAAAATCTACCCGTGCCTGGTTTACGGACCATGGTATTTCTGTTCTAAATTGGCCCGCCAACTCCCCTGACCTTAGCCCCATAGAAAATCTGTGGGGTATTGTGAAAAGGAAGATGCAGAATGCCAGACCCAAAAACGCAGAAGAGTTGAAGGCCACTATCAGAGCAACCTGGGCTCTCATAACACCTGAGCAGTGCCAGAAACTCATCGACTCCATGCCACGCCGCATTAACGCAGTAATTGAGGCAAAAGGAGCTCCAACCAAGTATTGAGTATTGTACATGCTCATATTTTTCATTTTCATACTTTTCAGTTGGCCAACATTTCTAAAAATCCCTTTTTTGTATTAGCCTTAAGTAATATTCTAATTTTGTGACACACGGAATTTTGGATTTCCATTTGTTGCCACTTCAAATCATCAAAATTAAATGAAATAAACATTTGAATGCATCAGTCTGTGTGCAATGAATAAATATAATGTACAAGTTACACCTTTTGAATGCAATTACTGAAATAAATCAAGTTTTTCAAAATATTCTAATTTACTGGCTTTTACCTGTAAATGATAAATGATAAATGGGTTGTACTTGTATAGCGCTTTTCTACCTTCAAGGTACTCAAAGCGCTTTGACACTACTTCCACATTTACCCATTCACACACACATTCACACACTGATGGAGGGAGCTGCCATGCAAGGCGCTAACCAGCACCCATCAGGAGCAAGGGTGAAGTGTCTTGCTCAGGACACAACGGACATGACGAGGTTGGTACTAGGTGAAAATAGTAAATACTAACAAAACTACGAGGGAAAAGCAGCAAACAAATAAAGTACAAAACTAACAAGGTGCCCCACAAAGTCTAGCCAGCTAAATAAATCCCCAAACAGGGAACAACGCAAAGTATTAGTGATGGGTCGGGCAACACCGATATGTTGGCGCATACCTCCCTGCTTGGCACTCGGCATCAAGGGTTGGAATTGGGGGTAAATCACCAAAAATTATTCCTGGGCGCGGCCACCGCTGCTGCCCACTGCTCTCCTCACCTCCCAGGGGGTGAACAAGGGGGTGGGTCAAATGCAGAGGACAAATTTCACCACACCTACTGTGTGTGTGACAATCATTGGTACTTTAACTTTTAACTAACATATATGGAGCTCGTGGAGCAAACCCCACATTAGTACACGTATCGCTTTAAGAAAAGGTCACATGACCGTTACCGCTGTTGTTTTACCTGTCACAGAGGCGCCAAACAGTTTAAAAGGGAGTGCATCTGACAGTGAGATGCCTTTCTGCAAACAAAAAAAAATACAGAAGCAAAATTATTTTTTTAAAGCCATTGTGGTTTGGATCCACACAGCGAAGGGAAGGTTTCCGTCGTGTGGAACCGTTTTGATGTCGGTCTTTAATCCATTCTCCCTGCGCTAACAAAATAAGAGTCTCAGAAAAATAGCGCATACAAGCTAGCGAGCTGAGGAGTTAACTCCAATGTATTTTTTGTAAAGGGTGTACAAACCGGTATGGCAGCTGGACAATTAAGAAGCTAAAATCCAACCACTGTTATATGGTATTGGGAAGAGAGGATGAGTTTTTTTCCCTCTACACTATTGTAATCAATCAATGCAAGCCATCAGAAAAAGGAAATACACCAACTGATATTCTTGTCTTCATGAAAGAAAGCAATCTTTATGCCTTAAACATGCTTGCATTTGACACCTTTAACATGCTAACAAAAACATCTATTATATACTTTATATACAATTATTCATATATACAGTATATGTCCGACTTCAATGATTACCTCTCAAAATACCATAATTTATGTCACCACATGACCATTGCTGGAGAGATACTATACAGAAACACATGTACGCACCACTGGGCATTGAAGCACCTCAACAGTGACACAATACCTTGACGCAGTACAGTAATATACCGTTTGGAAAATATGTTGCAATGCTTCACGAGGCCTCATACACTCATAACTAGCAAAAAAAGAAGTACAGCGCAATTGCAGAGAAACATGCAAGAGACATTGCAAAGAAAACGATAATTGATACCTAGTGTGTTGTCTGCTTTGGCTTGATTGGAATGTTGATTTAATTTGCAGCTGTTAATGAACAAACAGTACGTTAACTACAAGTGAAACTCAAAAAATTGATTACGGTCCATCCACTTCATCTCTTCAGTTTCGAATGTGAAATTAATATGTGACATAAACGCATTACATACAATGTGAAATATGTCAAGCTTTTATTTGTTATAATCTTGATGATCATGGTTTACAGTTTTTGAAACCCCCAAATTTTCTGACAATTTCACTTTGAGGTTTTCTAAAGCTGCAAGCCAAAATCGTCAAAATAATAGCAAAAGAAGTCTTGAAATATCTTGAGTTGCATGTTATGATCCTACGTCATATATTAGTTTCGCCTTGTAAATCTAATTGCTGGTGTCAACAAACCTCTGCACAATATTCAAATTGTTTGAGTTTTACCTGAAGATACCGTATACATTTCTGTCCTGTCATTTATTTTTCTGTTGATACAATAAACTGAAAATGGGCATATTTCAGTTGCAAACGGTGTTTATTCATGATAAATCAAATTTTAAGGTGGAATAAATCTAATAATTTTTTCAAGGATTTGACAGCTCTATTTGACAGTTTGACAATAAAGCTTTCTTACTTGCGCAAATCGTTCTTTCTGTGGCTAAAACATCGACATAAAAATGTAGTGGGTGCATTTGTCTGTTGCTGTGGTAGAATTCAGGTTTAACATGTTGACATACACAACGACCCCTCTGGGCCCCAAATTTAATGTCGACAAAAGCGGGACATGTAGACTACAACACTGTGCCTTTGTCTCTGTATTGACCCAGAGGGAGGCCTTACACCAGCCTTTTATCTGCAAACTGTGTGTGTGCGCAGTGCAAGCTCTACTTACCGGGTAGATATTTTTCGGACTAAACCCATTTAGATTGTTTTTTTTACAAATAGTTGTATTGGCTTTAATGTCCTCTTCCTGACGATCCACGTCCAAGCAGCTTGTAGTCATGAGTCCCAAATTAAAGAGTCGTCTTTGTTCCACTATTCCTTCTCATCTGTTGCCGAGCCGCCTCCTCGAGGACCGCCAGAGGGCAAGAGCCGTGGAGTTTGCATCTCTGCACACTGGCACAAGTTGTAATTGAAGAACTCCACACAAAAAAAATTGAGGCATCCTGTAAAGTGTTTTTTGTTTTTACTTTCCCATTGCACTGTGCTCAGCTGATACAAAAATGGAGGAAAAGCTCCCATTTAAACTCCTTGATACTATTTGTCCATCATCTTTAATGGTGGTTCTATAGTCATTAGTTATTGATTAATCAACTAACCATTCATTCCTATATTCTATTTGAGTAAGCAAATAAAGTGGAAGTACGAGTAAATAATCAAATACTGAATAAATCGCTTGGAATCACCAAAGATATTGCAAATACTTATTATTCAATTAATACACATTTCACAGGCTTAATGCAATACACCCATGATATAAAATCACTTTTAGAGAACTGAAAAGCACATGTGTAAAATAAAAAAAAGTTGTTTTAAAAAAGTCTTTGGAGGTGGGAGGAAGCCGGAGTACCCGGAGGGAACCCACGCAGTCACGGGGAGAACATGCAAACTGATAGGCAACACTAAATTGACCCTAGTGTGTGAATGTGAGTGTGAATGTTGTCTGTCTATCTGTGTTGGCCCTGCGATGAGGTGGCGACTTGTCCAGGGTGTACCCCGTCTTCCGCCCGAATGCAGCTGAGATAAGCCCCAGCACCCCCCGCAACCCCAAAAGGGACAAGCGGTAGAAAATGGATGGATGGATGGATGGTTTGAAAAAGATGGCATCTTAGCAACTTAACAAAGTGCCAAGAAGTCATTGAGCATTTGTCCATTGATTACATAACACTATAGCTCTTTTACATGGTTGTGAGCATGTTTCTTCTTTACCTGGTTTTAGCATGTCTTTTTTTCACCACAACCCTGGGGGATGCCACCTATATCATTTCCTGTCACGTGTAAAAGAAATTGGGCACCTGACCGCATAGAGTTTTAATACTGAGTGCTATATATTACAGTTATGGTGTTCTACTGTGGGAGCTGCTGACTGGTGAGGCGCCCTACAGAGGCATCGACGGGCTTGCCGTGGCCTACGGTGTCGCCGTCAACAAGCTCACCTTGCCCATCCCCTCCACGTGCCCTGAACCCTTTACCCAGCTCATGTCAGGTGGGTTTCCCAAGTTGCTGTTTTGTTGACATTTCTGCCTGAATACACACACTACATATATTATACAAATATGTCCTTTTATGACAAAACCTTATAAAACCCCAAACCAGTGAAGTTGGCATGCTGTGTAAATCGTAAATAAAAACAGAATACAATGATTTGCAAATCCTTTTCAAGCTATATTCAATCGAATAGACTGCAAAGACAAGATATTTAATGTTGAAACTGGAAAAGGTTGTTATTTTTTGAAAATATTAGCTCATTTGCAATTTGATGCCTGCAACATGTTTCCAAAAGCTAACACAAGTAGCAAAAAAGACTGAGAAAGTTGAGGAATGCTCATCAAACACTTATTTGGAACATCCAACAGGTGAACAGGCTAATTGGGAACAGGTGGGTGCCATGATTGGGTATAAAAGCAGCTTCCATGAAATGCTCAGTCATTCACAAACAAGGATGGGGCAAGGGTCACCACTTTGTGAACAAATGCGTGAGCAACTTGTCCAACAGTTTAAGAACAACATTTTTCAACGTGCTATTGCAAGGAATTTAGGGACTTCACCATCTACGGTCCGTAATATCATCAAAAGAAAATCCGTAGAAATCACTGCACGTAAGCGATGATATTCCGGACCTTCGATCCCTCAGGTGGTACTGCATCAAAAAGCGACATCAGTGTGTAAAGGATATCACTACATGGGCTCAGGAACACTTCAGAAAACCACTCTCAGTAACTGCAGTTTGTCGCTACATCAGCAAGTTAAAACTCTACCATGCAAAGCGAAAGCCATTTATCAACAACAACCAGAAACGCAGCTGGCTTCGCTGGGCCCGAGCTCATCTAAGATCGATTGATGCAAAGTGGAAAAGTGTTCTGTGGTCTGACGAGTGCAGTTTTCAAATTGTTTTTGGAAACTGTAGACGTTGTGTCCTCTGGAACAAAGAGGGAAAGAACCATCCAGATTGTTATAGGCGCAAAGTTTAAAAGTCAGCATCTGTGATGGTATGGGGGTGTATTAGTGCCCTACTTCACTGGTTTTGGGGTTTGTACAAAAGCAAAACCAAAACAAGCGAATCTATAATGGTATTGGTTGTTTGAGCTGCTTGTAATGAGTGCCGTTGCAAAGTATACCAACTTAATCAAGTATAAAACACTTTGATTAAATCGTCAGCATTGCTCTCAATAGAGTAGTAAATTTCACCTTTTCAAGAAAGCCACTTTGTATGGTAGATGAATCAGTCAGATACTTGTTTATTGTTAGTATTGACAGTATTTTGATTTGTAATTATTGTTGCTCCAAATTATGTAAAAATGCAACCATATTACGCATTAAACTTTAAAGCATAGGAAAAAAAATTATTCCATGCATGGTCGATGAATCGGTGAAAAACTCCCCTTTTTCAGGATTTAAAGGAACGTCTCTGGGGAAAAAAACAATTCAAACCGGACTTGAAAGCGACTGGATTTATTTATTGTCATCCTTTCTACCCGTTTTGAGGGAACACAGCTTTTAGCGTCTGTTTTGGCTGTTTGATCCAGAGTGCTGGGACCAGGACCCCCATCGCAGACCCAACTTTGGCTCCATCCTGGCCCAGCTGACGGCGCTGGAGCAGCAGGTGACGGAGGAGATGCCGCAGGACTCCTTCCACTCCCTGCAGGAGGACTGGAAGCTGGAGATTAAAGACATGTTTGATGAGCTGCGCGCCAAAGAAAAGGTGACTTAGTTATTTTCAGTTGGTTTAACGCCATGTTGTCCATTTTCACACCGCAGCTCGTTTTGTAATGACCCTGGGTAATTTTTAAAACTATATTGATGTGATACAGTAGTGCCACAACTTATGATCTTAATTGGTTGTATGATTGCGCTCTTAACACAATACATGTTTTCCATTGAAATGAATTGAAATCAATTTATTTAGCGCTTTCCCTCCCTAAAAGAGCACAACTTTAACATGTAACATGCCTTTTAAAAAAACTTTTAGAAAATAAATATTGTATAAAACATCACAATATAATGTACGACAAACAACGATAGTAGTTTTATGAAGTAATGTAATAGTAATGTACAGCATTTACCTTGGAGAGACTACTTCTACACTATCTCCTTCCAGCCGCTTCTCTGTCAAACACACCATTAAGAGCTTCTACATATTTTCATTGATTAATGTCGGCTATTTAAATATTATTTTACCATTCTTTGCTGGCGTCATCGACTAGTTCTGCATCAATGTGGGTGCTGATTGCAGTGACACACTCGAACTGTTTCATCAAGTTGACTACACCCTTGGTCATGTTTTTGTTGATTTATTTTTCTTATTCAATAAATATTCTTATCTTCTTCTCAGCACGTTCCTTCAAGCTCACTTTCTTTCTTCCTTTGGTTGAAAAAAATAAATTGCGTCATTCTCTCGCTATAAGCTAATGTTAGCAAGTAAGACCTGATGTTTGGAGCAGGTCTTACAGGGTTCACTGTGACATTCGCTCCGCCAACTAATGATGAGGATGTTTGTAACTCAAATTTTTGCTCTTAACACAAAACAAAGCAATCAAGCCGAAAGACAACTCTGAGAATACACTCTTAAAGGGGAACTGCACTTTCTTTTGGAATTTTGCCTATCACTCACAATCCTTATGCAAGACAAGAACACATATGTTTTTATATTTTTTTGCATTCTAAGTTGTAAATAAATACGAGCAAAGGTACAATGGAGCCTATGGATGTCGCTCGTTTTTGCCTATAAAACGCTTAAAAAAACACCCAAAAACTTCCATCAAGATTTCATATACATGCTGTCCGTATATATGTAATGTAGTAACAGGCACATTAATAATACTTTGTTAAGTTTTTTCTTGCTTTGCGGAGCATTAATTTCACAAATGCATCACAACGTTCGTCGTAATCATCACTGATTGTAACTCATGCAGACTTCAATAGAGCCAACAAACATAGTTAAACATCACTTACTGTTAATTGTCTTCTCTCACTGGGATGCTGACTGTTAGAATGCTGATATATTCCCGCTAAAGGTGGAACAAAGCGTCTTTTTGGGTCTTCTTTGCCATTTTCAGGTCTACGTTGGCTGTCAAAGTTGACCAACTTTATGTCCACATCATTTTACTATAAAGGTGAGAGACATGATTTATAATCTAGAATAAAAATTCACGAGCTCCGAGGCGAGAAAGCAACTCACCAGCTGATGATGTCAATACAGCAGCATAAGGAAGTTACCTCTCTCTGATCAATGCGTCGCTAAATGTAGGTCGGTAACGTTAGCGCTTATTAACAATATCGCTTATACTTGGCTAATATTCAGGTCATGATATGTAAATGGAGAACTGTTGGCGCCGTTTGGATGGTTATTTAGTTTTATGGTCGAAAGACACAATGATGTCATGCCTCCCTTTGACTCCATTGTAAACTGATTTTTATTCACGTTAATTTTACGAATTGGAATGCATACAACAACGTGTTCTTGTCTCTAATAAGGATTGTGAATTATGTTGAAGAAGTTAATTTAGCCTACTGATGATAAATGGTTGATTTATATAGGCTAGTAAAGTAAAGTTTTGTATCTGACAAGTTTCGGCTACCTTGCTTCTGCAGCCTTCACCAGAGGTGTCACGTGATGTTAGCGTGACCTAAAAAAGGATTGTTAATTATAGGCAACATTTAAAAAAAAAAAGTGCAGTCCCCTTAGGTTGAGGTACCACAGTATATTATTTTATACTACACAAATGAGCTTTGTCACCTGTATGTTTTGGTCAGACAGTTTAGCATATATATACTTATATTGATTAGATTTTTTTTTAGCATATTTGATGTTAAAAAATGTATCAAAATGGCCCTCTCATCAATTTTTTCTGAATGTGGTAATCTGACCACAGAATTTTCCTCCAGAAGGTCTTATCCTTGTCCATGTGATGTCAGATGAAACAAAAATGTAGCTGTTTGGCCACAATACCGACAATATGTTTGGATGAGAAAAGGGGAGGCCTTTAATCCCAGGAACACCAGGCCTACCGTCAAGCATGGTGGTGGTAGTATTATGCTCTGGGCCTGTTTTGCTGCCAATGGAACTGGTGCTTTACAGAGAGTAAATGGGACAATGAAAAAGGAGGATTACCTCCAAATTCTTCAGGACAATCTAAAATCATCAGCCCGGAGGTTGGGTCTTGGGCGCAGTTGGGTGTTCCAACAGGACAATGACCCCAAACACACGTCAAAAGTGGTAAAGGAATGGCTAAATCAGGCTCGAATTAAAGTTTTAGCAAGGCCTTCCCAAAATCCTGACTTAAACGTGTGGACAATGCTGAAAAAACAAGTCCATGTCAGAAAACCAACAAATTTAGCTGAACTGCACCAATTTTGTCAAGAGGAGTGGTCAAACATTCAACCAGAAGCTTGTGGGTGGCAAGGCAAGGCAACTTTATTTATATAGCACGTTTACAACAATTTTTAAATTGGACCAAAGTGCTTTGCAGGTTAAAAAGCAAAGAGCAAAAAAAACAAAAACAAAAACAAACAAAGAACATAAACAATGCATAAGCTAAACAAGATAGTGCAAAAGCAATACGGTGAAAGGGTTTGAATAAAAAGTAAAATTGCAAGATACAAATAATGAAATAATAAAAGTGCGACAAACTGGAAAAAAAAAAAGCTACCAAAAGCGCCTTTTTGCAGTGAAACTTGCCAAGGGACATGTAACCAAACATTAACATTGCTTTTTGTATACTTTTGACACGGCAGATTTGGTCACATTTTCAGTAGACCCATAATAAATTCATAAAAGAACCAAACTTCATGAATGTTTTTTGTGACCAACAAGTATGTGCTCCAATCACTGTATCACAAAAAAATAAGAGTTGTAGAAATTATTGGAAACTCAAGACAGCCATGACATTATGTTCTTTACAAGTGTATGTAAACTTTTGATCGCGACTGTACATCCTACAAATTGGAACATGTTCAGTTTGATTTTCCATGTTAAATGCAGAAGCCAGATCAGTTACTGATTAGATAATGGGCGGCTTTGGCGGACATTTTTTTAATAACAAACTTAATGTGTTTTCTGAAATTCAGCATACATTTAGTTTTCTCTTTATTCTTCAAATGAATATTACATTTGTAACATGTGAGAGAACATATACAAATGTAATGGAAAAAGTTTGAAAGTTTTGTGTGCGTTCATATAGCAGATTTTACAAGTTGTACACTTTTATCCCATTTTAAAATATAGTAAAGTTCAGTTTTTCCATTTAAACATTTAAATTAATCTAAATGAATTTTCTTACTGAGAAACAATCATAGTTGACACATGTCATCGTTATGTCCTTCAGGAGCTGCGCTGCCGTGAGGAGGAGCTAAAGCGGGCGGCATTGGAGCAGAAGTCCCACGAGGAGTTCCTGCGCCAGCGTGAGCAGCAGCTGGCCCAGTGGGAGCAGGATGTGTTTGAGCGCGAACTCAGCCTCCTCATCCTGCACCTCAACCAGAACCAGAATCAGGAGAAGCCCAATGTCAAGAAGCGCAAGGGCACCTTCAAGAAGCACAAGCTCAAGTCCAAGAACGGCGAGAAGATCAGCATGCCTCAAGGTGTGTGTAGGTTGGCAGCCATCTTAGTTTTAGTCATTGTCTTTTAGATTACCGTATTTTTCGGACTATAAGGCGCAGTTTATTTCATAGTTTGGCCGGGGGTGCGACTTATACTCAGGAGCGACTTATGTGTGAAATTATTAACACATTACCATAAAATATCAAATAATATTATTTAGCTCATTCACGTAAGAGACTAGACGTATAGATTTCATCGGATTTAGCGATTAGGAGTGACAGATTGTTTGGTAAACGTATAGCATGTTCTATATGTCATAGTTATTTGTATGACTCTTACCAAACATGTTACGTTAACATACCAGGCACGTTCTCAGTTGGTTATTTATGCGTCATATTACGTACACTTATTCAGCCTGTTGTTCACTATTCTTTATTTATTTTAAATTGCCTTTCAAATGTGTATTCTTGGTGTTGGGTTTTATCAAATAAATGTCCCCAGAAAATGCGACTTATACTCCAGTGCGACTTATATATATATATATATGTTTTTTCCTTCTTTATTATGCATTTTCGGCCGGTGCGACTTATACTCTGGAGAGACTTATACTCCGAAAAATACGGTAGTTTTAGTCACATTTGAGTCATTTCTCTATGTGATAGTTACTGTAGAACAACTGTAGTAATGAGAATGCTGGGAATGTGTAAATAAGATAGGCTGTAAAAATGTTTAATGAGCTCAACGTATTGATGTTGGAATTATTTTACTATTATTATTATTATTATTATTATTATTTTAGAATTCTTAACATTAAAGGTAATTTGTGTCACAAAAAAATAAAATTTTCGGAAAAACTGGTATTTTTTTGGAATGTCTAAAAAATATTGCCTGACTGAGCTGAATGCTTTGGTTTGATATATGCGGAAGTAGAAAGAGTGTTTCTTAGAGTACATTCTGTAGTTACATTTAAACAAGAAGACTTATATGTGCTTGTATATGTCTTTTGTGCATTTTTGTTTTTATGTATTGAAATGTGTTTTTAATACTATTTAACTTTGCATCTTTGATACATTAATTGTTATTAATCACTTAGTAAGGTCATTTGTGTGTTTTTGAGTATTAAGTATTTCTCAGTGTTTTGTATAGTGTATATTATTTCTGTGTTTGTTGTTTTTGGTCGCAGATTTCATTCACAAGATCACAGTGCAGGCATCACCAGGCTTGGAAAAGAGGCGGAACTCACCCGATTTGGGCTCAAGCTCCTCTCCCTCCTTTGGCCCGCGTTTCCGTGCAATACAACGTGAGTGCAGTTAATTTCCCCTTGCACACACATTTAACCTTTGATTTGAGACATTTTCTTCTCACCTCACCCTGCTCCCTCTTGCAATTTCTGTCATTCCCACACACACACTTTTGTCAACAATCCGCTAAGGAGCAAATATATTATCCAACTTTAGTTATTCCCTAATATAATGTCCTTCACTGCTGGGGCTCTGCTTCCTCCATTTGCAGTTACTTTGTCACTGCAGCAGGGGGAACCAAAGAGCTTTGTTTTTTTGCCTGAACTACACACACCATTTTGTTAATTTTGTCAGCCAAAACAGAAGAACAATGCTGCAGATTGAGGAGTGTCACAAGGAAGAAATATGCTATACGCAAATATGAGCAGTTATATGAATATGATATTGTTACATCTGCCGAAATGTTATAAGGACGATGAATATGTGGTAAAACGGCACTCGCTTTATTGAGCCAAACTGGTTACTGTTGGCAGCATAATGTGTAAGCAACATCAGCAATAAACAAGCTATCTGTTCTCTCAACAAGCAGCTGCCGCTGATGCGTTCACAGTCACACAAACAGTCAGACATCGGAAACTCCAACACTACATGCCATACCTGCTTTTTTGTTTCAATCTGAATGGTCGATTGCAGAGCAACTTGTACAATACAAGAGGCTGATGTTACAGCTCTTGCAACGATCTGACGCCGCCTAATAGGATAAATAGATCAAAATGCATGTGACGACGGCTGCAGTGACTAGTGACTACGATGTAGTATGATGATGCCTAACGTGTCAACGAGTGTGACTTTAGAGTGTATGATTCATCTGCTCGGTTTGGGTAGAAATGTATTTAAATGTGATGCAAACTTAGAAGATGACATGCAGTAAGGAAGTGTACATATCTCCACAGTTAGTCCCAGTGACAGCAGCAGGACGTTTAGTCTGAGCCCCGTGTGGCCACTCGAGGCCCCATCCCATAAGCAGGCCAACGGGGACCTGAGGTTGAGCCCCCACTGGAGGCCCCAAAGCCCCAAAAGCCCCAAGAGCCCCAAGGTTTTGCGCCTGAGTCCTCAGGAGAGCAGGTACATGTCACACTTGTGGTCTTCTTTTAGTGAAAGCATGGTTTACATGTCCTCTGTCTTCCGTCGCAAGTCTGTCCATGAGAGCCAAGCTGCTGGTGTCCGACAGCAACGAGAACGGAGAATTCAAGGACGACTTTGAGGAGTACAGACCCTCCACGCCGACCTCTCCCCCGGCCCACAACGGTGTCTAGCCAGCGGTTGTAATTCAGTTTTGAAGTCTTAATAGAATGGAAATGAATGATATGTTTGTGTTTTCACAGGCTCCTCAGTGAAGGACAGTCTGAGGCTCCCTCTTCCACAAGGAGACTCAGGCAGTGACGAAGGGGGGTCCTCTCCAGCTGGCTCTCCCGATCGGGGTCCTCTCAGCCTGATTAAGAGCACACACCGGGCACTGCTCGGCAGCGGCTCTCTCTTAGCTTCCATTGGCTTGGGTCGCTGCTTGGACGTCTCCCCAAAAGTGCCCCCTCGAACTAATCCTTCCTCCCTCGAGGAATGTGCACCCTATGACATGGACAGCTCGCCCGCCAAGCCCCTCATTCTTGAACCCCCCGTCGTGGACGACCTCATCACCTTATCCCCCTCTGAGCCGCTTCCCAAACCGCTTCTGGATTTAGCCCTGCGGTGTCAAGAATTGAAGCCGCTGCCGCCGCCTAACCTCCGCGAGAGGGGCGAGCCCAGGACGCAGCAGGTGCCCCCCAGCCCTCAGGATGGCGCTGGGGACGCGAGCCTCGTGGAGCAGAACTGCGCTGGGGACGCGACCCCCGTGGAGCAGAACTCCAGCCTCCAATCCATCAATGGAGATGTCAAATGCAATGTTTTGGAGCACAGAGGTGACCGGAGGAGGAGGTCCAGTCAAGGCCTGCATGGCTCTCAACTTGGTGGGTCTCTTAATTTATTTGTCAACATTTGCCCTACATACACTTGAAATATTTAGCTTAAGTTGCCTTTAATGTTTTCCATCTTTTAAATCTCTTACTTTCTGCATGTTCTCTCCAGTTCTGGATCTGCCTCTGTGCCAAGAAACACAGGACGAAAAAAACCCTACGCCCTACTCTCTCCACCCTAACCCTGCCCTCTGGAGCCCCAAAACCCGCCGTCTGGAGGTAAGCGTTATCCCGCGCCCTCGTCCCTCGCCCATGCGGCAGCGCATTGACCCATGGAGCTTCATCTCGGCTGGCGGCGGGGGTTCCACTGTCAACCAATTGGACAGCGCCCTTCTAGGGTACCAGCCCTCCCCGACTAACCCATTCACCAACTGCCATCCCTTTCCCTCGCCGGACTGCGACCCCTTCGCCCTTCGCGCCGACCCCTCTGGTGCTTTGGACAGGGCGTCGCTCTTCGACCCCTTCTCAACGCCTTTTCCCACCTCCCGCTCGGCGCCGTGCTCCACCAACGGCTCGCCCACACTACCATCGTTCCGCATCGCGCCACTAAACCCGGCCGACTCGCCGCTCATCGACCTGGGCTGGGCGGTGTGCAGCAAGCCTCTGGACGGAACCAAAGAGAGAGCCCATCCTCGAAGGACCCTGGGGCTCAAACCCTTCAAGTCCCCGACGCAGCTTAGAGACGATAGGTTCTAGAGTCCACAAGGATCCTCGTATCTTAGGTCCCCAACATTTTCCTTCAGCCATCCCATCCGCCTGCTGCTTTGGAATGTTGAAACGTTCCATAGGTCGGCGGCATAACTGGCCTGTAAAGAAATAGCAAATTTTTTACGTTTAGTTTGGAAACCCATCAGTCTTCCCGTCTGCTCCCGTCTCTGCCGGCAACAACGCAGAGGCTCATCAGGCCACACCCCCCTACCTCTGTGCTGGCTCAAAGCAATCAGGACATTTTGGAGTGCCTTGTTTTGTCAAGTGTTCGTTTTCATTCACGTGGAAAACGCTCGGAATTGTTCTCCAAAGCAGGAAACATGTCGAGCTTCAGCCTGCTGCCTTGTGGGAATGAACACGCCCGCCACAAAGAACAGAAAGAGATAACATTCCCACACAACGCCCATTGGACATTGAGTGCGACATCAGTGCCTGATGAGGTGAAATCTCGCTTCTTACGCCAAAGAGAGCCGCTTTGACAATGTCAAGTCTTAAATTAATCAACATACAGTATGTTAATTAGATTAGCATTAATATGCACCACTAGGGATGGGCATTTAACTAACCTTTTCAATCCGCACTGGCTTGTGTCTGTCACTCAAACTCCAGAAACGCAATTAACACACGTAACTGCGTCGCTAAAACTCACTGAATAATTAGCATTGATATCGAAATGTATTTTGATACCATCATCATCCATGTCGACTGTAGATGGAGGAAAAAACGTTGATTTATTTTGGCTGTGTAATTTTGGAGCAAAATGACTTGGTTTTAGTTTGAAGAGGAATATTCTTTATCTCACCCTAATCATAGTTAGCTGTGCAAGGTAGTGCACTCCAATTGCTTTCAGGTGTGATTAATCAATTCCACTGGATTAGTTCAACGTGGGCTAGTGAGTTATCTGGTTTTGTAAGCGCAGAATCCAAGTTTTCCATTCTGGAAGAAAATAAGATTTGGACATTGAGGGTGATGATCCACATTATTACGCTGAAGAGATCTGCGGTGACAATGTAGGTCTTAAATCATATGTTCATACAAACACACTTGCCGCCATTTTGTTTTGGGGAACGTTGGAGAATTTTGTCACATGACCAGCTATGGCCAAACTAATTATGTAGTTTAGCCAGTAAGCTTGGCATTAATAGGATCAGCCTTTTCGGGATTCAATGAAATGTCCTCAATCAACTTAAAGCTGCTGCATGTCACCGATTCAAAAATAATGAATAAAATACTATAATATTCATACTAAAGTCACCACCAACTGCAAGCTTATGTTACTAATGGCGGTTTAAGAGAACACATTTAACAAAAAAATGTTTCTATATTTGTCACAATTAGAAGTTAAATGAGCTGCACATTCAAAGAATGGATCTGCTAAAAGGAAAGATTTTCAAAATAAGTGCTATGGTGGTTGTTACATTCCCGTGGGTCACTTTTCCAAACACGATTCTTGGGGGTATATCGATTCGATTCAGAATGGATTCTCGATTCAAAACAATTCTCAATTCCAAATGTATACTTTTTAAATAATATTGGATGCCAGTTCTGTGATGAACTACATTCCTCCATAAAATAGATAAACAGCTCTGATCAATTTTTTAAAAGAAAACTTTTGTTTAATAAAATACTTCCCAAACATTTAAAAAAGTTAAATACAAATAAGGCAACAAGAGAAGTATCCAACACTTCTCTTTTCTAAAGTAAATCTGTACAGCAGATATGATCATCTACATCAACAATATGATTTGCCCGAGTAGACAGATTGGGGGAAAAAAAGTTTAAATACAAATGTTTAATTGATTAAGAATCGTGATTAATCTGAGAATCTATTTTTTTTTGGACACCACTACTGCTTTTGTAACAAACCCATGTGTTTTCAAATAATCGGATATAATGCTTGCAGCTGCTTTGAACACTTTTTTGTGACTTAGAGCAGCTTTAAGGAGAAGAAAACATCCAATTATTCAAGAAATAGTTTTTTTTAGATGACAAAGAATTTGTTTTGACTTACTATTTTCCAGAAGAATACTTTTTAACAGTTAGTTCAGACTGTGCCAACACTAGCAGTGCTTCAAGATGCCACGAGTCAAGAGGGGCATCTAATGGATGTGTACTGTATGCCCATCCCTAGTTCAATGTGATGCCGCTTCGTGTGCCGCGTTTTTAAGCATAATGATGCAGCTCAAGCAGCTGAAAGAGACCCACGAAATAAACAATAAGAATGGTGGACACATTTGTGTAATTGGAGGATAGAGAAGAGATTAGTTTTAATGAAGGGTGAAAAAAATGGAGGACTTTGTGATGACCGTAATAATCCCGCCTGGCCAGGATGGCAAGATTCAGTTTTGCCATACTTTCATTTGAATTCAGTGCCTGCTTGATGTCGCAGTGAGTCCAGTGCAATTTTTTACACTAAACTCTTTCGACGAGCCAACCCTCACATCTATTAGGTGCGCACGTGGGTTAGGGTTTCATACTTGGGTTTTAAATAACGATGGGCGATAACAGATGTTTCGATTCGATACAATACCGATTTCTTGCTGTGATTTTTAAAATGTATTTTACCCCTTAAAAGATCCTCACCAGAACATAAGTTAAAATAGCCATTTAACAACTCCCAATGTGTATTTTTCATCAAATGTAATCAGAACATATGACATACTGTTTACCTAAATAGTTCAGTTAGCATTAAATACATTGCTGCTGTGCGAGATGTTCTCATCACATAAGTTGCACCTTGTTGTTGTTTTGTCTGTTGGAGTAAAGTAGGTTCACGCCACACTCCTTTTGAGCAAAGACATTGTTGTTCAACTTGATCTATTCACTACAACACATGTTGCTGCTGACATGAAGGATCCGTTCAAACGTCTGTATTTGTGATGTGAAAGTGACACACTACTATTAATACTTTGGAGAGTAATTAATATTCAACCGATACTTACCAATGTATCGATACTCCCATAACTACCGGTAGTTGTCAACTAGGGCTTCCTATATGGCTGTAGGACGCTCAGTTCCTGGGTCATGGAAGTTGGTATGAAGATGAAACCAAGCTCGACTTAAATTAACCCTAGAGTATAACGTTGGAAAGTGTGCCTAGCCTTGGAAAAAATAATGATTATTGTTGTGTCAAGACTAGCGTTGAGTTTAGTGACTTTAAATTGTCTGGAGGACAAGCTGTAGGACTTTCAGTTCCTATGTTATTCAGTCCCAAGTGTGTGGATGTTAGGAAGCTAGTATGAATATGAAACTCAACTCGTCCTGTTTGAGGTGGTGTTTAATCTTTTCTTTGACAAAATGTTGGGCAAGGCAGTGAAGTCCTTAGTAACCACGTGTATGGAATGTTCAGCAGAGAATAGTGGAAGTAGGACGGAGCTCACCATGGATGTGGAAGACATCTGTTGGAATGTTGGTTGTGCAGCGAGTTAATGAAAAGATGACTTAGTGAAGGTGTTGACTTGCTTTAAAGGGGAAATATTAATAGTAATGGATTCATACCAGCAACCAGTGACGACCAGTTTTGATCGTTCGAATAAAGAAATGGATCCAGATCCAGCACATGGGAATAGTCGGTCATAATAGGACAAAAATAAGCTAACAGAATCCTCACATCCCAAAACCTGGAAGGCCCAACAACACTAATAGTTGCAGCTTATGTGAAAGATGTAGATAGTCATTTCTAATTCTTAGCACGTTTAGGTTAACGTTTGCTCGCCTCCTCTCCTTCAGCACCAAAATCCAAACTGATGCTATTAGGAAATTAAAATGGGAAGATTGTTGCCAGTTCAATAGGGTGTCCCTAAGGTCTGGCCATACATTATACAAATGTTTGAATTCATTCATAATTAAAGGGGCGGTTTGCAACCTTTACGCGACAGCCGAGAGGGCGCTAACTTTCCAAAGTTAGCAAGTAATGACGTAAACTACACTCGAGGGCTGTGAATCTTTGGGCACCACACCATTCGATTCGATTCGATTCTTGGTGGCACGATTTGATTCAGAATCGATTCTCAGTTCAAAGGATTCTCGATTCAAAATCCATACTTTTTAATACAATTGGATACCAGTTC